>NW_009194809.1:43279-65936 GCF_000690835.1 Fulmarus glacialis | reverse complement strand
GGCCTTACCCCAACGCGGGTAGCACTTAACAAACGTTAAATTCATCCCTCCCCCGGCAGGAGAGGGAAGCTGCGGGGTGTGCTCCCCGCCCAGGCCGGGCTCCTCTCGCTGCCTGCCTGCGAGGGCCGCGGGGAAGGGCTGGGGCCCCTGTGGGGGCGCAGAGAGCTTTTGACACCGTTAGCTGTAGGGTGGGAGCCGGCCTCTTATTCCTGTCCCAAGAAAACGAAAGCGAACCTTGCACGCGTGCTTTCAGGTTTCTTTTTTATCATAAGTTTCTTTAGAGTCTTAGCGCACTGAACTTTTCTTTGAGATGAGGACATAGCCACATAGAGAAGAGCGGATTGGAGAGGGGTGCGAGGAAACGGCTTGTTCCCTGGGAACTGCAGGTGGGCATCACGACACTGGAGTTATGGATGTCCTCCAGCAAAGATCCCTTGAGCACAGTGTACGGCTGGGTCATACCTTCTCTGCTGCCTCGCCATGATCTCTCCTTCTGTAACACATGTCATCGGCAGCATGGAATATAAGAAATTCAAAGTACAATGCTGCGGCCAGAATATGAAGCAAGCACATCAGAAGAGGAATGCAAAAGAACACAAGCATCTCATTTTCAGCCTGCAGGACAGATGCGTTCAGTAAAATAGCTAGGTTCATCATATAAAGCATTTTCTTCCTCTTACCTGAAGTTTCCTCTTAGGCCTGTTTAAACCTCATATGCACAGCCCTTCACCTTTAGTTTTTACTTCTAGTTCATCAGCTTATAAATCTACTACTTCTCACAAGCTGGACCAGGCTTACGGTTTTCACAGTAAACTCTTAGTAGCTACTTCTGCCAGGTTGAAGAGCTTCCTGTCTGGCTGTCGAGTTAAAGATGATGTTAAACAGTCACAGCCTGTACAGACAGGTATTTGTTCTTGGAAACCGCCACTGCCATGGGCTTTTGAAAGTAAACACGGCTTCACTACCCCAGTTGCCACCTTGTGGCACCTGATAAACAAGCGCTCTCCAATTCTGCAGCTTGTTGGGAGGCATGTCCTAATTACCCACATTCTGAAAGACATCTTTGGCACTTCAGACTACAACAGTGAATGGAGCTGAGAAGATATCGGTACTCCCATGAATGGACGTAATGTGATGGGAAATATAATACAAGTTTCTAACAAAGCCATTCAAGGCAGTTTTGTGTGATATAACACTGATTATGTCAAAGTTAAGTGTTGTTTTAGTTCTACAGACGTCATCATCTGGTTTTTGCATCTCCTAAAATGGTCTTCTCCCTCATAAGTTCCTTGAATGTGATGAAGGACTAATCTTCAGCATGAAGGGAATGACATCCAGCTAGAACTTCACAAAACAAGTGCCATACGTGCTATAAACAGGGAGATAAGCCAGAGGTAAAAAGCAACTTTGGGGTTTAGTAGGCCTGAAGCACCAGTGAGCATCATTAAACTTGTTTTGAGGAGATACTACTGAGAGTGACCTCCTGCAGTTTGAGGAGCTGAGAGAAGCAGCAGCAACTATTCAAACACTGAAGCTGCCGACAGGGTTTGTAGTTTTCTGGCAAAGCACCTCTGCCACTCAAGTTCTCAGCAATTGCATAAAATGAGGCTCCGGGCACTTAAGCACTGTTCAGTTTTTTACAGCATGCGTGGGACAACTGTTGATTTGAGAGGCAGCTCAGGCAGGACTGAAGCAGGAACTGAAGAGTAAGCAAAGCGCTGCTAGCAGAGCAGGTTGGTCTGGCTTGTTTTTGTAACATTTCATTATGTTGCTTCCTCTCAAAGTGATCCAGAGCCACTTCACACCAAGCAACTAATTACAGGGTTTTTTCATGAACCTGTCTGAACAAAAAGTTTAACATTATATCTAGCACTTCTATCCTGAAAAAAAACAGTATTTTATGAAGATTATTTTGCTCCAGGATGTATGAAAAGAAAGCATTAAATCAGAGGTGCTGATAATTCTTCACATTTTCAAAGTGCTGTACCAAACGCAGGTTATTTTTCTTTCAACATGCTGTTTAGGATTTGCCTGTATATTTTTTCCATATTTTGTAAAATAGACAAGAAGATTGAAGGAGTTTTTCACCTTCTTTGTTTTAATTTTGGGTGCTAAATTTGACGTACCAAATAATGTGTCTCTTTTAAACTACATGTTTATGCAGCTGTAGACAGGGAGCAAAAAGAACGGGCTGCTCTGCAAGGGAAGGCAAGCTGGGAGCCAAGGCAGGCAGGGGCACTGTTGTGGACAAGGGCCGCAGTCCCATAGTACCAGAGTGAGGTCTGGTGACAAAAACCCGGTTCAGCCACCAGCGGACAAGACCATGGTGAGAAGGCAGGTCTGGGGTGGAGCCAGCACAGTGCTGCAGGATCACAGCTGCAACCTAGCTCAAGAAAGTGCCAAGGCCAACGGCTGAAGCTTGAATGCAGCTCCTGAGCAAAGGGAAAGCAGCCCCCACACAGCTTTCAAGAACGCTTTTTGAGAGATAATGATTCAGGGGAAAAAAAAAAAACAAAACCAAAACATTGAGTCCATTCATTCCAAAAGAAAACTGAGAGATGGCAGTTAGTCTGAGCACTCCACTTTCTTCCGAAAACAAATGGGACAAGACTCTGAAAACTCGTGTTTGATTTACAGTGTGTTTTAAGAAAAACATCAAGTGTGAATCTAAACTTTCAAGGATTACAGTGGCTAATTAGCATCATACTATTACCTCAACTGGGCAGTTTCACTCTTAATTTCTTAATGTTTCTCTCTGGAGATGTCTGTACACATGTGGTTCCTTAACACCTCGTAGTTTTCTCCATGGCACCAGATAAACTAAGCCTCTTGAGTTCTGCTCTTAAGAGTTTACTCCCATAGTTCATCTGTAATACTCTAATACATCAAGCACCCCTCTTAAACTGATAACACCAGGTCAGAAAAATTATTTCAGCGTCAAACAGAGAAGTAGCATATCAATCTTTCTGTAGAATTGTAATCTGCCATGTCAGTAACGGACCAATACTGTCAGTATTTATTTAGTTCCAAATGTACTTGAAAAACCACATCTTCCTGTTTTATTTAGCTCTGCTTGCCATAAATTCTCCCTGTGTACTTCTGCTTCCCTTACAGTTGCTATCTTCATCAACTTCCCTTCATTTTTGTCTTGTCTTTTATTTTTTTTGTCTTTTTTTTTTTTTTTAATATTGGAAACAGCTGCATTCACTTCCCTGCTAAGCCAGGTTGATGTTTTAAACCCAAGTTCCTTCCCTCTCCCTTGAGGCTTTGTGGCATCTTGTAAAGTAATGTTGAACAAGTATTCATTTTCAATTTAAGTTTGCCTACAACTACACAATTTAATCACTTTAAAAAATAATAATTTTTTGAAGCACAAAGAGTGTATTACTGTTCTGAACTGGAATGTACTAAGTAAACACCAGTCTCCAAAAACACAAGTTCTCCTGCATGTTAGGGAGAGATCCTTCAAGAACTTTAATTATCCTTTAATGTAACCTGGCAGTCCATAGCAAACATCAAGTACTATCTCATCTCTTGCTTCTTTTCCAGAGCACTGACTGGTCCGTAAACTCTCAGTAAGTTGTTTTTGAATGGTCAATGACTCAGGAGCAGCTGATGCCATTTTTGAAAGCACGCCACTCCCTCTGACCCCTTTATGGATCATTCCTAACCAGTGATTTTAACATCGTGTGGCTTCCCAATATGTTTCAGTAATTCTGACTACACAGGTTTTGAATTCGTAAGTGATTTTTCTTGTTTATTGCAAGAGCTCCTCGCAGGAAGGGGATAGTTAGCATCAATTTAACATCTAGGTCATAAGATCAGTTCTTGGTCGTGGGCAGAAATATGCAAAGGACATTTAAACCTCAGATAAAATAGTCAGAATGGACATACCCTCAGAAGTGGTTAAGCACAGAAGCTCTCCAGGGAAAACAGGCAGACCAAATAATCCTGTAAAAATCCCCTGCTGTGCATTTTGATTTAAGAGACCCCGTTTGTGTAGTGTAGCGACTGGACCTTCCCACATGACCACCTCTCCACAACACACAGACAATACTGAATGCAACAAGGCCAAACAAGTAATACACTTAAGACCGTGTGGAACATCAGTAATATTACATTTATAGAAAGGTATTGCCATATTAGCATGACTGAGTATTTAATGTTACTGAGAATAGAGTTCCCATTTTTTACTGTGCAGCGGCTTTGGTTTTTTATATTAAAGCACTTAAGTCATGTTCACATATACATTCATAGTTTTAAATGTTAAGTCTAATTCCTGCTAACAATAGAATTAATTAAATAAGCAGATATTTCGGTCAAAGAAGTTATACCAGAAGTTAATTTGGCCTGCATTGCTAGAAACCTGATTTATTTTTCTCTTTACAGTTATAGCACAGGATATACTGTCCCCAGGTGCAAAATAACATTCTAAATATCTAATGGTCTTTCTGTTCATAGATAACATACTCTGGTCCTTTCATGATTTGCATCAGTCACTCTCCTGGTTTAGTAACCATAAAGACAGAATTTATAAACCAAGGGGTGCAGGCATACCTGTGAGGCTTCAGCTCCTCCCTTGGTCCTGGCAGTGAACTTTGCTTCTCAGTATAACCCCTGGAATAGCACGGGAAGCCAGATGCAAGTGGCGTTGTTACAGGAACAGGGATTTTGGGCGTCTCCAGCTGAAACCCCAGGCCACAAGCCAGCCAACATCACAGCAGCTGGCCTGGAAATGTACCTCATCAGGCACTCCAGTGAGACAGACTCAGATGCTTCTAGACTATGTCCACTCCTTCTATATTTAGATTTTAATGTGCAGTCTATTTTTTTTAAAGGCTAGAAAAGTCTGATTATATTTAATCATCTAAGTCGCTAATTTAGACATTTGGGGTTTTTTACATTTTGTTAATAAGGACTAATTGCCTTTTTAAATAGGCAATATAAATTCCCCTCCCCTCCCCAAGCTTTCTGTCAACACAAACTGGAAATTCAAGACGCAGAAACTCTTCGGTTAATATATTTTATTAATTATATTTAAATAAACTACTAAAAGCCTTGAACCAAATATATAAAATCCACTTGGTGCTTACATGAAGATGAATTGTTAAATGAAAATATCATCTATTAACACATTGAATTAACTTTTTTCCATTGTTCTAGTAACTTGTAGCATTCAGCCCTTCTTGTTTCATTTTTATTCCTGAATGGAATAGAAAAATCATCATTTTTTTCAAGCTCCCAGAGTCTCAATTCAAAGAATTGACCTCAGTTAACAGAATAAACTGAAATGATGAACTAAGTAAACTGAAATGTTGATTCTTGGCATCTCCAGAAGAGACTACACCTATCAAACATTCCTAAGTACCTAGTTACATTATTTTAAAAGATACTGTAGGAGTAGACTAATTTAAACTAGGTTTTAAATAATTTAAAAAAAAAACAACCTGACTGTTCTGCGTGCACTTGCATTCATTACTCATTCTTAGGAGCTTTTTTGTATTCATTGATGAGATCAAGCGTGGGTGCTGGTCTTTCAGGGCTTTGCAGCTTTGGAATTTGCTCTGCACTTGAGCTTTCCAGTACAGCAACTCAGATGAATTCTGGTTTGATTACATCATTTATGTTCCCTATGCATTTTAAAAGCATGTATAGATTGTTCAGATCAATGTAGACAAGGAATTGTTTAGAGAGATGGAGATTGTGGTAGGCTATTTTGAAGTTAAGAATATCCAAAGCTTTTAAATGAATCTCTAAAATGATTGCATTTAGTATATTTATACGCCAATGTATGAAGGACACCGAAATGGAAACTAACTGTCGTGGTTTAACCCCAGCCAGCAGCTAAGCACCATACAGCTGCTCGCTCACTCCACGCCCCATCAGGATGAGGGGAAGAGAATTGGAAGGGTAAAAGTGAGAAAACTCGTGGGTTGGGATAAGAACAGTTTAATAATTGAAATATAATAATAATAATAATAACAACAATAATACAATAATTAATAAACTGTAATGAAAAGGGAAATAAAACCCACGAAAGACACATGATGCAAGTGAAAACAACTGCTCACCACCAATTGACCAATGCCCAACCAGTCCCTGAGCAGCAGCCCCCCAGCCAACCTTCCCCCAGCTTTATATGCTGAGCATGACGTCATATGGTATGGAATATCCCTTTGGTCAGTTGGGGTCAGCTGTCCCAGCTGTGTCCCCTCCCAGCTTCTTGTGCAGCACCCCCAGCCTACTCGCTGGTGGGGCGGGGTGAGAAGCAGAAAAGGCCTTGACTCTGTGCAAGCACTGCTCAGCAGTAACGAAAACATCCCTGTGTTATCAATGCTGTTTTCAGCATAAATCCAAAACATAGCCCCATACTGGCTACTATGAAGAAAATAACTCTATCCCAGCCAAAACCAGCACAATAACACATAAAAATGTCTAGTAATTACAAATTACTCTCTTCTACTGAAATAAGCAAGTTAGAGATAATAAAGATCAATACCTGCATAATTATTTGGGCACAGGAAAGAAAGAAAGAAAAATATGTCTAAATGGTAATGCCCCCCCCCCCAGTTGGGAAGAGGATTCTTTCCTCGAAGACTGGTTTCGGGTTTCGCTTTTCTTTATTTTTTACACTGTACTTACAAAATCATATTTGTGCATAAAGTTTTGCATTGTTCCTGATTTAACAGTGAAGAAATTAACTTCAGTAAGCAGTATATACGTTGTTTCCTCAAATACGTTTTTGAACATTGCCCTAACATTAGTACTCTTTTAGTCTTCTGAAGTTTCCCTGATTTTCACATTTTTGTTAATATTAATTTGGTGGACCACAGTGTACAACCTGGACTTACTTAAATTCTGTGAGTGTCTAGTAACTTTCTTCATTAGCAGTAGACAATTTTCATGTCATTAACATTTTCAGCACCTTATTATAGGCTCAGTGTTTGGTGCTAGGACTTTGGGTACAAAAGAGTAATTGACCCCTGCCTTGACTGTCTATGGACTTCAGCTTTTCAGTGTTTCCTGTTTCATAGCTTCCAGTTCACATTGCTCCCATCCATTGCTCTTCTCCTCGGGTGTGTTACATAATACCGATTAGTTTTGTTGTTGCTGCTGTTGTTTAATTGCGAACTATGTCTTTTATACAGCTGGTGAACCTGGATAGGCTCTTAGAAGTAGCTCTCTCTAGATTGCAGAGTTGGGGCTTTTTGCCTGCTTATCAAATGCTTTGAAAGAATACTCAATTTTCATCCATGTTTTTCTTTGTATGTGTCTTTTCAGATCAATTTTGCTCATTACCTTTACCTCTGGAAAATTACACAAAAGGCATCGCCAAGTTTACATATGTCCCCTAATCTGAACAAAATATACCTGTTCTGAATGTGAGACAAAAAGTATTGGTGGTCACTAAACAGTCATAAATCCCAGTTGAAGAATTAGTTTATCTAGACTTAATCTGCAGGAAGAATTGTTTTTTCCAGCTTAGTTACAAGACGTTATTTTTGAAAGACAGAGCTGGAGAAATTGTCAAAGAATTTTGTTTAATATTTCTTTAAGCACTAACTCAACTTTGGAGTTTGCTTAAGATGCAGAAGAAGGGAAAACCCTGGTCTGTCCCAAATGCTTCTTAAAATCTAAGCCTGCTTAAGCTTGGGTTTATATTATGCTCTCCAGAGCCATATAGAAATGCAAGCGTTTCCTGCAATTGTCTTTAATTCAGAAATACTCCAGACTACCATCTCAAAAAGCCTTTGTTTTCCACACACCCCTAAGATCATTGTGCCTCTTAATATTTTGTGAGGTAGGGTCTAGCATGAATCAGAGTGTTTTGTGATTTTACTGCAGACAGCTACTCTTAGAATCGATACACAGTGCTAATGCTCTCTGTGGGATGTCAGATCGTAGAAGCGGAGTGGAACTTGCTTTTCGCAACTGTCTCTTTTATCGGTGACAGCACAGCTGAAACATCATATGGCTTAACCAAGGCTGCAAAACCAGCGAAGGGGAAATTCACAATCGGCTAACCCAGCCTGAGCGCTGTGTTGCTGCAGCTCTGGCACCGGCAATGCTGCAACCAATTTACAGCTAGCAGATTCAAAACCTTTGACAAGAGGTTTTATGGTGACTTTCTCTCTAATTACGGGATTACATTTCTGAAAGTCTATGATAAAAATAATCTCAAATTGCAGGTGAAGATTGGCTAGAGTATTGCACAGGTGTACTCTGAAAAAAAAATATCCACATGGATACAGGAAGTAGCAATAAAATGGAGGCATTTAAAGAAAATCAAAGAGCTAAATAGCGCATGAAAACTCTTACAGCTGTAAGGAATAGCTTAGCAGTGTGCTTAAAGTTGTCATTAGGAAGAAAAAAGAAAGAAATATTAAGAAGAAAAAAAGTGAGGAGCAAGTGAGAGCAAGCCAGATCCAAAAGTGGAATTAAGCACATAAATGTTAGTCTCTTCAGTGCCTGGTGACCAGAGCAAGCCCTGGAAAAACCTAGGAAGATCATTTTGTGATTTCAGTTCATCTATGTTTGTGAACCCCTGAATCCTCAGGTAAGCCACATAAGGGTTTCACAGTAGATTTCATATGATCTTTTTAACCATCCTGCTGTGGCGATTTGTCCCTAAAGACAATTTTTCGTATTTCACTGAAGCTGTAGACTTTTTTTTAATATTTAATAGAAATAAATTGATCCCACTTCTTAAATAATTGCACAGGAAATCTAAAAGCAAGGTCTGAGCTGTAAGAGTTAGGCCAAGAATTCTGTGGTGTTACCAAAAAGTAGTATGGTGTTTCATCTCAAGCCTAAATGGGCAATTGATTTATGTCCCAGTACTGTCTTTTTTAAACCACATCTGTGCATCTAGGCTTGTTCTTGTTCACGCTCATGGCTGATAAAGCCAACATGCAAGAGGGAAATTTGCTAGTGTCGGGAACAGTAATAGCCTTATCCTTGCATGAAGGTCATCTTAGAAAGCAACACTGCTCTGTCCTTTCTCCACAAATGGTCCAAAGGATGCATATCCAGCAATAGTATGAAATATAATGGCCTCTCATTTGCTCTTCTTGTTGGGATTTAATTCACTTTCTCCTGCTCCCCGTCCTACCTGTCCTGGGCATATGAGCCATCCAGAGTGGCATCTCATCTGATACATAATCGTTGTTCTTGAACCAGGTGCAAAGAAGAGTACAGAAAATTCTCCTCCGTATCATCAGAAACAGACACTCTCAATCCAAACAGTATTCCACTAGTTTTTACTAGCTTTTAAGGAAAATGGCAGAGTATTTCTGCTGCTGTTACCTTTAGTTAATAGACAAAGCATTTCTTCTACTTTAAAAGAGCTTCTTCTGTGTTACACCACATAGCTGAATAATGCAATCTAGAATTACCTGGCTGTTTCATGGATGCTGTGGTTTACTCTTAGCAACACTACATTGCAGTACTTAAAAGGCAACACTAGAGGCCATTGCTAGTCTTTAGATTTCTAATCTGAAAGCAAGTGTTGGAGTTCTCAGAGTTTGATGATAGGAATTACTTTTTTTTCTTCTTTAATCATACACGGTGTGGAGTACTTCTGGCATCCAAATCCCTCTTGATCTATGGTTTCATAAGTTTTCACGCTTCATTCTGGAGGTTTTTTTAGAAATCTTTTTAAATAGTTTTTTTTTTTACTATTTTTTTTGAGGAAATTTTTTAGGAGTAGGACAGCAATCCCAGAACAGATGAGAATATATACATTAAAACCAACACAATGATTTAGCAACCTGCATGTCAGTCCTATGTGATTTATTTCTTACTTTCTAATTGGTTCTTAATTATTTTCCCAATCTCTCATTTAGTAAGGATGAATGTACCTTTTGATTTTTTTCATTAAAGGCCAGTATTAGGAATTTCTACTGAATTCTGATGCAGAATATAGTATGTAGAATCCTTGGTGAGGTTAGGAGGGTTTTCAGAACAAAAGTTTATCTTTGTTCTGTTTCTTTTACAGTCCAATGATTGCAAAGTTGTCTGAAAGTCTTTTACTATATGCAAAAAGGCATATCCTCAAATATTTCTAACGCTCTAGCAAAGAGCAAGTAGAAATTTAGAGGTCCAATGTAGCATGACATCAAATGTTTAAGTACTGATACTTAGATATTTTACTAGATATATATACTTCATTTCACAAAGGATTGAAGTTGTTGGAACTGATTAATGGGTTCCAAGGTTATGTTCCAATTGAAAGTTACTGTGTTCAAAAATCAAAGATAACCATAACAAAACAAATATTTTTTGAACAAAATCTTTGTTTTCTTAAAACAACATTTAGGTGGGACAGTCATCTCTGGTATGGTATTTTCTCCTGAGTTCCAAAGTTACTATTAGATTTTCTTTCAGCACACTTTAATGCAAGGAAACTATAGTTCAAATTTACAGAATAAATTGCTTTCTTTACAGAAAATGAGTTAAAATACTTTCAAAACCCTGAGCTACTGAAATTTCATTAGTTACTAGGTGAAGCCATAGACACGGTAATAAATAATGCACATATTTCATTGGGTTCCAAATGTCTTTGCATTTGCCATATGGACCTCTCTGAGGACATACTGGGACTTAAAAATTACCTTCTATTCATCTTGTTCTAACACTAACCAGAATTCTGTAATCAAGACATCACCATTCATTACTGTAAGCTGCCAACTGAAAGAGGATGACAGCGTGTTCTTTCTTTTGCTCACTAAAAACTTGTAAACGTGGTTGGTTATTTATATATGTAGTAAATACAGGAAGAAAACTTAAAGGTTAAGAAAAGTCTTGTTAAACAGGTTGAAACCTTTATTCTCCTTACCCACTTAAGTTCAGTATCTACCTTAATCAAGAATAGCAAGTTTGTTTTACTCTTGCCAAATAAATATTTTAAAATTAAATTCTTGTGAGGGCTTTATTATTTTTTTGCTCTTAAATTGTATGGACACCAAGATTCCTTCAGCTGAACTTGTAAAAATATTGCTGCCATGTTGCACGGATGAGCAGATGAATATGGATCTGTTCTTTTTAAACCTTTAAATCAGTGCAACATTTACCTGTTCTTTAATTATTATTATTCAAAGAATAATTGTAATATTCTGATTTTTTTTTTCAATCTAAGGTGGGTTGAATCTGATTTGTAAAAATTGAAAGTTTCTTTTAAAACCTTCATATCTTTCATAGGTCATAAGAGGGTGGAATTAAGGTTGTTTCTATATTTGAATTACCTAATCACCTACATAAGCAGTATGGGGTTTTGTTGGGGTTTTTTTTTGTTTTTGCAGAGGCAACTTTCTACATATTTTTTTAAAAATCACCCTTTTATTTAATATGTTTTATATTAATAAATTGCCCTTATGTCATTTTGGGTTATTTAGCTTCACTATACTGCCTTTTACCCTTAGAATGACATTTATGAGGTAAACAGATAATGTACATTTGGCAGCAACTTTACATTGAAGAACAGATATTAATGCCGTGCATTAAGTTTGTCATTTTAAGAGTCTGGTGCCGTGGTTCCTTGTGGCTAATTTCTGCAGGGCTAAATAGATTAACAACATCTCAGGTTATTGACGTTTATTTTTAATCCTGTTTCCTTTTGGATGTATGAGCATAGTCCCAACTTTTCTCAGAATGTCTTGTGCAGTATTTGAATGTTGTGAAATGAAAACTGAATTTGATCATGTGGCTGTGGCAAGTATATGGAATTAGAAACAACAGTTTCATATGATCTTACACTTTGAAAACGAATAAATATTTCCTTGAAAAGGTGATCAGATATTAAGGGCAATATTACTAATTAAAATTATAAACATGGATGTTTATGAAGAGTAAGGCTTAAACATAATAGCTATGAATATGGCTCTGTTCTTCACTGTGCAAGCTGAAACAGCGTGGTCACTGAAATACCTTACAAGTGCCCTAGAGAGCTTGACTCAAACCTGTCACGTTTGCTTTCTTGTGACTTTATGTAGGAAAGAGGGACAATTCATGGGAAAATGTGAAATATATTTAATGCATGTTCTTGTTTTGGTAATTTAAAGTCTTAGTTGTCTTTGTTTATTTGGGGTTTTTTTTAGCAATATGTTCTAATGTTTTTCTTCACTAGATATATTTACTTATTTTTTCTGTTCAATTGTACTTAGATATTTTGACTGTGCTTTCTTGTAGCCCACAATTCCGTTAAAGCCCTGACACCACTGGGACCTGCAGTCCCTGTTCCTTCCACTATCTTTCATAATGATGTTTTTAAAAGCCCTGTAGTTCCTTTCCATTTTATATTTCCTTGCTGGACATGCATGTTCAGCTCCGTAGACTTTTTCAAGGCTGAGTAACTTGACAGAAAAAAACCTAGAATATCCAAACTTTAGGAATTACTTTCTGATTAAAAGTTTTCAAATGAAGTTGGGAAAAAGTAGTATTTCATTCTTCTGTGTAATCACCAAACAGTTGCAGAAAGTTTTTTGGACACTAGATGACAGTGGAAGATAATAATTACAAACAGGATTTTGAAGTAGAAGTAATTGGAAACACGTATTCAGTAAGGTTGAATGTTATGATCATTGACACACCACTAATAATATTTCTGGAGTTAGATATTTTGCATGTAAAAGGGAATATTATTGATCTTGTCAGTTTGGCTTAATTTTCTTCTAGTTTTAGTATTTAGAATGTTAATGCCCCAATTTTCTTTCTTTTCTCAGAAAGTTACAGTGTGTTTAATTCAAAGATAGATGGGATTTCTGGTTTTCTGACACTGCTGAAGGCCAAACTTGCACAACAGAATGATAATGGGATCACTGCACCAGAAGGGCAAGACCCGTACTCCACTTTCATTTCATATTAGACTTGAGAGAAGAGGCTGATAACAGGAATTTTAAAAGTATCTATGGATATTAAAGAAACATTCTTTTTATTTCTAATTATCATATCTTGATAAGGCCAGAGACTTTTGCTTATACTCAGTGGGTATTTCTGAAAATCACAGCTTCTGACTAAAGTGAGCTTATGCTTTGGCTCACGGTCATTTTAAAACTAGATGTCTATCTCTGACGAATGATCCAGTATCTGGAATCTTAGATATTGAAGGTCTACATCAGTTCCTGGTAAGGTACTATCCAGTCATTTCCAATTTCTCTTTTCCTGCATCCAGCTCACAGCCAGACCTAACAGAGTTGGATGAATGTACAGTATACTCTGGTAAAAGATCTGCTTTTGAATTCTTTATCTGTAGATCTTCAGGTCTAAAAAAATGTTCCATTGTGTATGTAAGGAAAGAAAACAAAATTTTGCATCACTGACAGTCTCATCATTAAGGCCTTTGAAAACTAGATTAAAATAGGTACTTTATCAATGAATTCACATGCAGCTGAAGTTTGATCACAAAGGCTTTTCCAGGTCCCATATCAGAACACTTTCTCTGAGAGGCAGATGATGGATTTAGCCTGTAAAGGGGAAACTAGAAATACTGTTTCCTGTCTTAGTAAAAAAGTGATAGATTTACACCCAAGATATACTCCAACAGTACTGAGATTTTTATGAAACATGGTCTAGAGCCAAAGACAAGCAGCAGAATTACCTTAGATTTCTTCAGTGAGTCTAAATCAAGAACATATGAATGAAAGCATGCCCTTTTTTTAACGTACCACATGATTTAATTGGTTTCAGGATAGTGGAGTAGTATATTGAGTACAAAAGGGTAGTGTAAGTTGTCTTGATAGTACAAAGAGCTCTTCATGTCTGACAAGAAGTTCCTGCTGTAGCACAACAAATAATCCCAAAGTGATGGGTGAATTGCTTCATTACTGTCACGCTCAGGTATGGTTAATAGTAAACTCTGATAAAAATGCTGATTTATAAATGCAGCTAAAAGTAAAACTGAAGAGAGGGCTGATTATTTTCAGTCAAAGAATCTTGAAGGCAGAATGAAATCTATTAAACCAGTGTTCCCCCACATTTCTTTCTCTGAAAAGGAAGTCAAACTAAACGAACACAGAGAGATCTTTCCAAGCCAGAAGCTATTTTCCAAGTCTGTGAGGAGTCCTTACAGAAGCCCTCCCAGGGAGTGTCAAAAGTCTGGCTGTATTCAGAGGTAGCCTTGCACCGAGTTGTGGAAGGCAATGGAGTTTACGCAGAGGATTTGCACCTGTTTAAGAGAAGGTTCATCCCTGTGACACTGTCAGCTGAACCTCAGCACCTACAAGCAGCAAGTAGGTAGTGAGAGAAAAAAATCAGTCCCAAAATATGGGCAGTAATAAGAAGTGCACCTCCTCCATACTGCTTTAGAAATAGATTTGCTGTTGCGTATCCATAGTAAACAAATATTTTCTTTAAGCTGCTTGTCAATTCTTATCTCCAGTTGCTTTCCTAGGACCCCAGAAGAAAACAACTCTTTTCAGTTTAGGACTCAATTTTAGATTAAAGATCTCAGCCTGGAGAATAAACATGTTACTGGTGTGTGTAACGGTGAAACATCTAAGCCTGCTCTTATGGCAGCAAGGGTAGCTGAGGCTGAAATGCTGTTGCTCTGGGGCTATATACAGCCACAAACAGTGGCTGGATATCAAATAATTTGTGTCAGGGATTTTTGCTTGGGATTAATTGCCTTTTGCTCGAAGTTTTATATCATAGACTTAAAAGCCTAAAACTGTTTAACAGAGTCATGCTTTGGGCCAGGAAAAATTCTCCGGGAAATGAAAATACAGTCCAGCTGGTTTGTGTCATCATTTGGTAAAAATTCAAGTGAGGACTTTCCTGACATAATGCTGTTGTAGGTGTAGGAGCAAGTTAGATAAGGAACAGGAAATGTTTTATAGATAATGTATAAAATAATGCTAAGCTCAAAACTTTTTTATGCACACTTTTTAAAGCATTAATAATCTCCTGGTGACAGAACAGGAAACTTGCTATTGCATGAACATAGATCCTTTCATTTCTACAGTTTTGTGGTTAAATAGCAGAACTTTCTGACCTCCGACATGTGATACAGTAGCACTGTCTCCAGTGGCATTGTTTCTAAACATGCATTTTCAGAGAGATTTTCAGAGTCTGATTTATAAAACTGCTACAGCCATTGCTATCGAACAAATGACTGGGGAAAGCATCATTTGTTCATTCATTTTGGGTGTTGGAAACCATTGTGGGTGTTTCTTTCCAGACTCTTCTCCCTCCACTATTTCCATGAAAAGGGAACCGTAAATTTCTAACCCATGTGGAATCTAAGAAAAGCAAATTTTGTGCAAAGTCAAAATATTTGTTCTTGTTTTCATCTATTCGTATTATTTTTATTAGCTGCATATATTTTTCTGTTAGACATTTGTGCTGTGTCACAATTGTTACAGCTGAGAACTGAAACTGAGGACTGTTTTGAAGAAATTGGCCTAAATTGTTGGTTTTTTCTTGCTAATAGACACAATATAACCTATCACTCGAACTTTGCTAACTCAACAATGATAGTGTTGTAAATATTCAGATTAAGCAGAAACACCTTTTTGTTTTGTTTCTCATTTTACTAGTCTTTGCCCTTGCTGCTGTTAAAGGCAGCTTCAAACAACCACCTTAAGGTGACAAATCTGCCAAGAACTTGCTTGAACTACTCATATATAAAGAGAGCACAAGACTCTCGTGGACATGCATTTTTAGTGTCATGATGGTCAGAAATGTTAATATTTTCCTTTCTACAAACTCCTTAAATGTGTTACAGTATTATGAAATACAGGAGTAGCAGCTATTGACAATTCTGTGATGCAGGAGTCAATTTTTAGTTTGAAATTCAAATTACAGTGTGTAATTATGCAGAGTTGGATACAAGCTTTGTGAGGCCATTTGTAAGTACTGAGAGACTTATGTGCATGCCCACAGAAGTCTTATTTGTCTAATTTATTCATCAGGAGTTATTCCTAACCACACATTAATAGAAATGGTCTTCTGAATCAGCCTTTATTGAATAAAATATTCCAGGAAATGCCTGCCATTCATCTCATATTCTTAAAAATAAATTTTCATTTTATAGTAGATAGATATAATGGGAATAATATAGATGTAACACAACATACAGAGATATAAATGCTGGATTTAATCAGTGTAATCTAAAACCTGAACGTATGGTCTAAATCAAATAATCTGTATTGCCTATTAATCTTGATCCAGTTGCTAAAGAAAATGTTAGCAGTCTTTCAGAGGTCTAAAACATTCCATTGATTTTAACAGATATCAGTTAAATATAGTACATTTCATAAGCCATGAAAATATATATATGTATATACACACACACGCACCCCTTACATTTTAGATATCAAGATGGACTTTTTTCTCCCCTAAGAACTAATACAGGCCTCACCAAATAAAACTTACCATAGAATTATAATTCTGTATTGGAAGAGGAAAGACTTTGCATTATAAGCATGTTGATACTGTGGTATTTTGTTGAAGCTAATTCTGTTTGCCATGGAAGGAAAGAAACAGTCTGAGGTTAACAGATGAAAATGTTGCATTGGAAAGAGAACACTGAACATTTCACTGTAATTACAGAAGAACACAGTGGTAGTTTCAGAAGATCATTCCTGCAAGTATTTCTAACAGCGCGTTGTGTGGTATATATCTTTAAATTGTATCATTTGTTACAACCTGTAACGGTAAACTAGTATCTGGAAACACCCCAGACATTTCATGAGTCACAGTTAACAGTGAGGGAATTATTAGTTCTAATTTGACATTCACTGAAAACAAACATACTAAATGACCAAAAACTACCTAAAATAAACATCTTGATCTTGAGATAAATCCAGTCAGTGTGAATAAGGGCATCCATGCTTATTTTCTATGTGTGAATTAATAACCATGACAATATTTATTATTCGTGGTCTAAAAAATTCAGTGTTTTCAGACCACCGCTCTCATCATTGCTGGCCCAAAGCCAGCACCTCGATGCCTGCTGTAGCATAGAGTCTGGCTGCGTTGTGTATCCCGGGCCTTACAAGTATGTGGTTAAAAAGTGATGAAACCAAAACAGATTTTTTGAGTCCTTGAACACTGATAATCTCAAAATAGAGAATAGGTATTCCCAATATAATCCTCCACTGGTGGTTTTACCAGGGTCTGAAGAGGACCTGTGCATTTATAAGCACACTGGAGCTATCTGAGGTCCCATTACCTGCTCCGGTACTCAGGACTGTTAAAGGAAAACTATTGATGAGTTCCAAAATATTCACAATATTTTCCTTTCCCCACAGAGGATGTCTTGGCAGTTAAATGGATGTATTTAGCATATCTGGGGAAAGAAAACCATAATGGATTCAATAGAATGAGAATACTGAACTAGCATCATGACTGAACTGAATACTCTTGAAAAGTAGGAAAGACTAAAGTCACTTAATTCAGTTTTCGCTTATGATCTGTTTCACATTAGATTTCTGACAACAATCTTGAAACGTACTGGTCTGTGTGGTACTTTTTCCTGGATTTAATGTTGTCTCCTAAATGTTTTTAGAGTTAATCATTGAGTGTCCAAATTATACAGTCTAGGGAAAATACAAAATACTGCTCAACAGCTGAACCCTATTTTCAGTTCACTATTTGTGCTTGACCTCAGAAATCATAAACTGTTACCAGTCCTAGCAGTGCGGTATGAGAGGCAGCATCTATTGTCTTTCCAATATGTGAGTCTGACTGCTTTTCACTGGGGAATTACCTTAGCCTTACTAATAGTTCTATGAAAGCATCTTAACACCAAGGCAGCCTTTTCAGCACATAACAGGTTAAGTAAGCATAGTGGGTTTCTAATGTTCTTGATATGCATAAATTGATAAAATAAGTTTGCATGCTGTATATTAAAGTCAAAGATGCTTAGTAATGCACTAATGCAAGAATAAATATTTCAGGTAACACAGTTATGTCATCAGTGCATATCCTCACATCCTGGTGCTGGTCAGTGCCAGCAAGGACTCTCTAATTGTTCTTTTAAATGTCAATAAAAAAGGACTTGGATGCATCAAGCTGCGTAGTTTCACAGAAACCTTATTCTTTGACAACAGGACAAAATGCTTTGCCAAATGCTCTGTAAAGCACCTTCTTGAGGTTGCTCTCCTCTGTTTTGTGTATCAATAACTATTTTTAAAACTTTCAGAAGATAGAAGGATCATGAGACATGAAAATATACAAGCCCCCCATTTTAATTAGTTCTTTATCTCTTAGCGGTTCTCATATTGTGGAATAGTCACCAAATGAGCATCAAGCTCTCGGAGCTAATGTGTCAGTTAATCTTCATGAAACACTAGGGTGAAATCCTTAGTACAATTAGTACTTGTTTCAATAAGGTCAAGATTACATCTTATGAACACCTATATCCATAAATGATAGTATCATGCAGTACAATTGTGCCTGCATCATAGTTTTAAAAAGGTAGGAGATGCACAAAACCCTTCAACTCTGAGACAGACTAATTGTAAGCATAGTACATGGATTGCCAATAGGGCATGCCTAAAGGGATGATACAGATGTTCAGGGAAGTATCACTAAACGGAGCAAGTTTCAGCCCTGCCATTGATAGATTTATCTAATAAATCACCACTGCCAAAATGTGTCACTGGACGATGAGTGGCAAAGAGTAGTCAGATTGTGGTAGCTCTAATGTTGGGTTAGCTGAAGGCAGTGTTTAATCCATTTTCAGCAGTTCTAAGGCAGCATTTATTGCTTTCATTGACCTTATCAGAGTGACTAAATGTAGCCATTTATTACTTTCCTGGGAAAGAACAGAGATCCCCTCTGCTTAACTTGAGCTTAGAATCACAGAATAATTTAGGTTAGAAGGGACTTCTGGCATCCAACCCACTCCCACCTCCCCAGCCTAACTTGCAGGGCCAACTTCAATGTTAGATAAGGTTGCTCAGGGCCTTGTCCAGTCAACTTTTGGATATCTGCAAGGATGGAGATTTCACAACATCTTTGGGCAACATATTCCAGTGCTTAACCGCTCTCATTTGGATTATTTTTTTCCTTATAGCTGTCAGAATTTCCCCTGACGCAGCTTATGGCTGTTGCCTGTCATCCTATACGCTTCATGGAGAAGCTGGAGTGAGAGTCTTTTGTAGCCTGCACTTAGGTGGCTGAAGACTACAGTTATGCTCCCTCACCTTTAGTATTCTCTTCTCCAGGCTGAAATAAGCCACTTTCCTTAGCCTCTCCTCATAGGTTATGCTACAGCACCCTAACCATCTTAGAGCCTTTCTGCTGGACTTCCTCCAGTTTCTCAACTTCTCTTTTGTACTGGGGAGGAAGGGGACAGAAAAGAGGACATAGTAGGTCAGACTTACCCTCACAAATGCTGACTAGAAAGGAATAATCACTTCCCTTGACTTCTCAATACACTCTTGCTAATGCAGCTATATCATCACTGCAAGGGCACACTGCAACCTCACCTAACTTCTTGTCTACCAGCATCCCAGGCTGTTTTCTGTAGGGCTGATCCCCTGTCAGCCAGAGCCCAACCTCTACTGTTGCATGGGATTATTTTATCCCAGGTGCTGGTCTTCCCCTTTATGTTTGCCAAACTTCCTGGGGTTTCTGCCAGGAAGCCTGCTCCTCCTGCCTGTCAAAGCCCCTCTGACAGGCAGCTCTTTCTGCCAACATATTGACTACTTGCTCCTGCAGGCTTGCTGAGGGTGCACTGTATGTATCCCATCATTCAGGTCATAAGTGGAGTGGTTAAACACTATCTGCTCCAGAATTGATTCTTGGGTACGGTGCTTGGAACTAGCCACAGTCAGGCTGCAAACTGTTTTGAGCCTGCACATCCCGTCAATTTTCCACTGGCCTTAACGTACACCTATCCAAACCCTCTCCCTCCAGTTTGTCTGTAAGGATGCTGTGGTAGATGGTGAGGAAGGCCTGGCTAAAGTCAAGGTGAACAAAGTTGAATGTTTTTCTCCTTGTTCACAGAATCAGTCACTTCCTCATGGAAGGGAAGGAGGTCGGCCAGCTGCCTTGGTAAAGCCCTGCTGGCTGCTTCTGGTCATCTGCTTGCCCGGCTTATGCCAGGAAATGGCTTTTAGGCAGACCTGCTCAAAAAATGCTTCCAGGGGCTGAAGTGAGACTGACCAGCCTACACCCTCCACCTTGCCCTTTTTGAAGGCTGGCACAATATTAATCTTTCCACTTCCTCACAATCTGCTTTCTGGTTCACTTTCAAAACATACTATTGTCTTATGGCCACTTTGCTGCTTCTGTCGTATTTGTCATCTGAAACTGAATATTCTTTCAGTACCATGTAACCTGCATAAGACTTCTTGGTAACAAATGGACAACTTAAGAAAAAGACTTGATCTCCAGCCCTCCTATGTTCTCAGAGGAAGGCTTTAATTGTTACGTTTGTATCTGTGATGACAAGAGTTTATAGAGCTACTACTCTAAATGATCTAAAAAAAAGTCCTAAGTACAAAAATGTCTAAGCCCATATGACATGAATTGCATCAAAGAATAACACTTTTATTAGGAACTGCACATCCTTTATTACATAGCAGTAATAAAGCCCAATATTTGATTAAGAAATGACATAATAAAAAAATACTGCATTTGTTTAAGTAAATCAGCTCTGATTGAGATTCAGAAATACTATCTCCTTCTTGTACTTGTTTATCAAATAATTTCCTGGGTGATGGAGTAGCAGAGAATTTTGCAAGATCAAATCAGACTTTTCTCCAAATTATGTAAAAAATATTCTAATTTTAATCTCAGTGTCTTGACAGGTCATGAAAATCAATGAAAGTAGGGAGTGTGGTTACAGAACGCTTGCATTTTGTTTGCTAGATTTTATAAATACAGCTTATTTTTCATGAGGATAGAAATTGCACTACTAAAATGAAAACTTACAGATTTAGAGTTACAGCTGAACACATTTCTAACTACTTGCTTCATAGTTCAGCAAATGTGTTAATGCAAACTTCAGGAGCTGTGGATTGTCTTGTAAAACCTCTATTTGAACCAAGCCAGCTGCCTGTGGTTTAGCTTGTAAAACCGCTACTTGTACCAAGCCAGCTGCTCAGCAGTGAGGCTACACCATCAGCTGGGTTGGTATGGCAATGAGTGGTTGTTAACCTGAATAACCTTCCATTCAAACAGCAGCACCTTGGAACAGCGCTGGTGAGAAAAAGCTGCTTTTCGGCAGAAAATGAGACCATGGTAATGGAAAACCAAAAAATGTAATGTGCATGTATGAAGAAAAGGCACATTCGCTGATTAGATCCAAAGTCTTGACTTTGCCAGCTATGAGGAAAAATGTGTAAAAGTTGAAAAAATTGCTTGAGTTACTGAAACACCTAAAATTATGGGGAAGGAAGAGCATTAGTTTTGGTGCTAGAGCAACTAGCACATGAAATTCCTCCTATGAAAGTGGCATCAGGCAAATAGACCCACTAAAGCCCATAGCTAACTCTTCCCAAATTGCTGCCTGCATGGAAGCACCTGAAGCTAGCCTGCAAGTTCAAAAGCAGCCACATCATGAGAAATGAAAAAGTTGAGCTGTAACTGTGACAACTGGCTATCTTCATTTTTCATCCCTGAGTACAAAATCCATTTAGAAGCATGCATCTCCTCCCCTCCAGATATTCACCGTGCACTAGTGAAGGTGAATGAAGCTCTGCTCAGTGGAAGATAACTTCCTAGTATTGAAAGTCATGCTTAAATTGGTTTAGAGATGTCAAAATAGAGAACAGCTGACAAATAGTTGTCTAAAAAGATTTTGTCTTCCCATGTATATAGTTTTGGGAAATAGATTGGATACAGACAAAGAAAAACTATTAAAAGGAGAAAATTATTTTTTAAAAAATGTTTCTCTGTTGTTTTTAAATAATAGTTAAAATGATTTGGATAGCTTCTTGTTCCAACCTTCTAAATGGATTTATTTAAAGATACTAATACTAAAAAAACCCTGAAAACTGTAATTTTACTCCTTCAAATTCCAGCATTTAAGAAATGCTTGGAAAAAGCAGTTTCAAATCTGTTCTTTTTAAAAAAAAAAACAAACAACACTTTAAATGGGAGAGAATTTTTGAGAAATAAGGTGAATATACTGTAATAACATAGAGCTTGCAGAAAGGAGCACAGACAGAAGGAGAGACAAATGTGGAAGAAGCAGAGGAGAGTTACTCTGTACAGCTATGGCTGGAGCGTAAACCAAATATGTAGTACTTTTGCAAATCTTCACTGAAGATAGATTTATGGTTACATCCATTTTGTATGAGCATTTTTTTTTTCCCTCAAAAATAATTGCTCAGTCAAAACCAATTAAAAATCTCTGGTCCTACTCCTGTATACATTTGATTTAATAGTTATAAAACTGTTTACCTAAATTTAAATTTTACAGTAGAAAGCCGGTTGAAAAACTTTTTTGAGTTACAAAAGACCACTAAAAAGAGATCCTTATCTTAGCCATTTCCAAGTGGAACTAATTTTCACAGTGGAAGTATTTAAGTGTTTCTTTAGTAACAGCTTTTACATTTTTTAGTAAGAAATACATCTTCATAAAAATAAGATATACTACGTGATATGAGTGAGGCTTTCACAGGTTTTCTTTGTGTCTAGTGAATGTGTCTGGTGAGTGTTTGTCCTGGTTTAGGCTGGGGTAGAGGTAAATTTCTTCCTAGTACTG
>NW_009194809.1:26854-42857 GCF_000690835.1 Fulmarus glacialis | reverse complement strand
TTCCTGTTTTTGTGTCAGCAGGGGTGGTCAGCAATTGCATTGTGCATCACTCATTTTGTGTTTTCTTTTTTTTTTTTTCCCTTTTCTGTTCTATTAAACTGTCTTTATCTCAACCCACGAGTTTTTCTCACTCTTACCCTTCCAATTCTCCCCCCGCCCCCCGGGGGAGGGGGGGGGGACTGAGCGAGCAGCTATGTGGTGTTTGGCTGCCTGCCAGGTTAAACCACGACAGTGTTTCATGCAGGCTTGAGAGGATCTTACAGCTGCAAGTTAGAGTGAGTAGAAAGAAACCATCTTGGCTTCTTGGCTTCTTTATCCATCTTTTACTTGGTGCCGGGAGCTTGCTGGTATTTTGAAGTATGCAGTCTTCAAGACATTTCAATAACCGTATCAAACAGCAGAAAAAATGAAACCTGGAGAGAAGCTGAGGAAACTAAAACAAAGGAAAACTGTGGGTTTAAGCAAGGGAAAACCATGGTATTAAGAATTACTCATAAGATTAGTTCATATTTCTGGAAAGTCAAGATGGGACAATATCTGCTCCACCATAATCTTTGCACAAAAATATGTTTAGGAGAAAAGCCAGCATGAACGAATATTAACATCCATTTCACCATATATATATTTAGGAAACACTCATTTTTTCAGTTGTTCAGTAACAGATGCATGAAGTGTGGGAAGAAATAGAGTGAGGGAACAAGGACCTGAGAAATTTTGGGGAATTTTGTTAAATGTTTTATGTGCATTTGGTTCTCAAATGCTTGGAATGGAAATGCAGGATTGTGAGGGGATCGTGTTAGCTAGCTGCTTCTGCTAGGTGTGAATGAACAACAATTTTCATGAAATACAACAGCAATTGATGTGGACGTATTGATTAATATTCATAAAATATAAAATTCATGGCACATTTTGAGTCAATACAACATTCATGTCATTTCTTCAGAGAAATTCCATTGAAATACTTCTTTTCCCATGAAATTTTTTCAAATGAAACTTCATCACTATTATTAAGGAAGAGAAGAGACTAGTAAGAGAAGAAATTAGCAGAGAACTTATGGTAGAGAAGTGAAATTGTCTCTCTTCTTGTTAGAAGATCAGTATAGAGCAATACATTAGGGTTTTTGTAATGCCTTTCAAAATGCATAAATAAAATGTTCATATATAGTCTTTTCCATCTGCTTTAGGTATCTAAAGCATCACTAAGGTGTTTTTGTTTTTAAACTGCTTTGCTTATAAATTCTAGAAAAAAGAAACATCATGTTGCATTCGATCCAAAAATCATTCAACATTTTAAGCATTTTCCCTTTTAGCGTCTGGCAAAGAGCAAAGCAAAGACCCAGATATCACTGGGGACAAAACATATTCTCTACTTTGGCATCCAAAAGTCCTGTCAAAGCCAAATGTGCTCCCAGACATGCTAACGGCTGTTACTACTTGCTTGAGGTGCCAAAACTGGTGTTTGGAGAACGATGTTAGAAAATGAAAAATTAATCAGCATAGATTCGTTTTCTTCATAGCTATCTATGTTAGTAGAAACTGTGTGATATCATATGGCAGACACCCACGCTAAATATTTTGGTTTGCATAAGTTCTCTTAAGTAACATCTCTGGTAAGCATCAAGTCAAGGCTCAGTTCCTCTTACAGAAGAGTACAATGGTAAAGGAAAGGACTAAAGGTATTACTCACACTTTTTCCCCTGTGCATTAGCCCACAGCATATCCAATTTTCAATATCTCTCTTGCACTATAGACCTGAGTGCAAGTCCTATAGCAGTACCAATGACCGAAGTCAGAGAAAAGAGTGTGTCTCACAGGGAACACCTCACAATACTTAAGGTAGCTGCCTCAAAATCACACTGTGGCTAGCATATATCATTTATTGATTGTTGCCTCATGCTAACCTCAGGCTCCGTGGGTATCAGGTGTGATGTCTTGTTTTGTAGGACAAAATATTTTGTTCTCCTTTGCATTAAAGAAAGAAAGAAAACATATGTGATACTATTCATTGTATTAGAGAAGGCAAAGTCAAAGAAACTCATCTTGTCATTGAAAAGTGGGTGGTTAGATCTGTGATGGTAACTAGCTCCAAGTAACTTTCTTTCAGAATCTGTTTCTTAAAAATTAATCAAATTATAACCTAACCCTGCCATGGTTAGTAATTGTTGCTTTCTTATCTGGTTAGTTAATGAGAAGTAAGAAGTCATACATTCAAAATTCCTTAACTTGTCTTAGCAATTTTCTTCAACATTTTAATACCAACTCTTTTTTCATGTAAAACCCTGCTAAAGATATCTATTCTGGAGTCTGGCAATGTCTCCTGACAGTATTAAAGAAATATGTAAAAAGACATTGTCATGGGTTGACCCCGGCCAGCAGCCAAGCACCCACACAGCTGCTCACTCCCCCTCTCCGCCAGCAGGAGAGGGAAGAGAATAGGAAGAGCAAAAGCAAGAAGACTCCTGACAGTTGAGATAAAGGCAGCTTAATAAGTGAAGAAAAGAGAAAAAAACAAGTGATGCAAAGGTAGTCACCCCTTCAAGCAGACAGAGGCCCAGGCAGTACCTGAGCAATGGCCCCAAATCCCCACCCCCTTTTTCCTCTACCCCAGTTTTTATTGCTGAGCATGATGCTATATGGTATGGGGTCAGCTGTCCTGGCTGTGCCCCCCCCCAGCTTTTTGCTCGCCCCCAGCCTGCTCACTGGGGGCACAGAGTGGGAAGAAGAGAAAACCTCGATGCTGTGCAAGTACTGCTCAGCAACAGCCGAAATATCAATGTGTTTTCAACACTGTTCTAGCCACAAATCCACAACACAGTACCATATGGGCTGCTGTGAAGAAAGTTAACTTCATCCCAGCGAGACCCAGTATGGGCACTTTTCAGTGTGTGTGTAATGATGACAGCCTTTGACAACTCCTCTTTGACCGTGTTGATGAAGAGAAGAAAAAGATGACAATATTGAAGAAGAATCAGCTCTTACTGACTTACACTGAAGAGCCCTACACTTTTGAGCCTAAAGACTGTACACCCCATTCCATTCCACCGGCACAGCAAAATTTGCTTATTAGCTCTGCAGCATACAGGTCTGCTGCAAGGTCAGGAAAGACTTCTGCTCATGTGGCATCAGATCCATCTGCTAAAGAAACTCTTTTTTTAAGGATTATTTGCCACCTGTAGCAACAAGTAGTCTATCATGGATTGAGTCTGGGCCGAGCACGCAGACCCACACAAGGAACAAATAGATGGCTTCTGGCCCTTTTTCAGTTTATGCAGAAATCAAGAGACAGGTCAAGGAAAGAGCAAGACACTGTTCATAGTCTCTGGGTAGAATACATTTTGCTGCCTATTTGCTCAGAGCACCTGATCTCACCCAACAGAAATGCTTTCGTACAAAGAAGATGTTACTGAAAATACAGCAAGCAATCCTTTTGACAGTGGACAAAGACAGCAGTGAATATGAAATATGATCAAGGAGCATGAACTAATTTTTTTCAGACAAGAGTTCAAAATAAAGTCATTTTTATGTTAGTGGTTTATTTTCATCTGGAGAATTATTCTTCAACTGTAACACAATTCATTTTAATTTAAGTGTGCAGTACAGAATACAGGTTTTCATTTTAATCAAAAGAATTTTCTTAACATGTTTTAATTACTCAAAATCTCCATTGTTAGAAGTCTTTTAAAACACAAGAAAAATAATATTTATGGGAAAAAAGTTCTTAAGGACAAATAATTGAAATACTCTTCAAAATTTAAAAAAAAAATCAGACTAGCTCTTGATTAGAAAACAGGTGCAATAGGAAACATTCTCAAAAAGTTCTTGAGGAAGGTCTGAGATGCTCCAAAGGACTGAGCAATTTTTACCTGTCCTGATTTTATGTCTATAAACATATGTAAGGCCAAGAGTATGGGTTCTTGTTCCACCCGGTGGAGTTGAACAGGATATGCATTACTAGATCCACGTAAGTGACTGACAATGTCATCACGGGTTAAAAGGACTTCCTTATATCCAGTCAGCACCTCTCTTGTTTCAAGTTGTGCCCGTGGTCTCTCGTACTCCCACTGTTCCACTGTGAAGAGCCTGTCTCTGCCTTCTTGATTCGGTATCTTAGGTATTATGCATGAAAGTAAAAAACTGTTTTCTGTTTGTTGTTAGTGTAAAAATATACCCTTTTAATATGGTTAATGCAATCACATTTCCTATTGGCTGTGCTATTTTTGAAGAAAACTAGGAATACATAGCAAATAGTAATTCTAACATTTCCAGAGGACCAAAACAGACTCACATACTGTTAGATAATAGTGCTATCTGGTTAATGACTTAGGACCTCAACCTAAGCTCGCTTAAGTCAATTTTATTTTCAGTAAGGAATGCTATTGTATCTTTTCTACTTCATCTTTGATGAGAAGTGATACTGGAAAATATAATAGGTCTCACAAGAACATTCCTACTGAACAAGTGAACATTAAAATGAGATGTTTTCTTGAGATAACCTATTCCTACACATTACCATAAAGTAAACAACAAATGTTTCATAATGTACAACTCCAACTCATTGAGAACTAAACTACATTTCTCCACTGGAGGAACTACAGCGAGGCAAGAAGCTGCCATGATTTCAAGCTTAGCTTTACCTGTGCTCACTCCATAATTCTCCAAAGGTCAATAATCTGCATGTTTTTCCAAATACTCAGCTTGTAATTTCGTTCTGCAGAGTGCACAAAGACAAGAAAGGTAATGTTGACATTAATGTAAGCTTGTTAGAGCTATGGTCTGATAATACAGTTTAGCCAGTCTGTCTGTGTTCATGAGATGAGTCGGCCATATATCAGTGCATAGATGTGTTTAACCAAACACACCGTCTGCGTGCACCAAGCTGTACTCCCCCTGAGACTGGCAAGGGACTATCCACTGCAAGTTTTGATTAAAATGTCCCTGCTAATTTAGCTTAGCTGGAAAGCTCTGTAAAATAAAATAAAAACCATTAACTTCAGTGGTGGGTGTCTGTGTGTTGGAGCAAGGAAATTAAATGAGCCTCATACCATACTGTTTAATTGAGTGTGGGTAGAGAGATAAATTATATGTACTAAACCAAATTTGGATTGTTGTAGGTTTTGCTTCTCTGTAATTTTTTTTCTGTCACTGAAAATTGTGGGGATGAAAATTACTGCAATCAGCTCTGATTTTTGTTGTCTGAGCAAGCAGCAGATGAGCGGTTTTATTAACATTTGTAGGCAGGTGGGTTGAACCTTTAGTTCTCCCTCTTAAAAATATTCTACATTTCTAACAAATTATTTATATTGCATTTTTCTGCATATGTTCATGACAAAATTAATAGCCACTTGTTTTTAAATAATTACTCCAGTGCCCAAATGTTGACATATTGCTGCTGGATCTGGAGGCTGAAAACTGACTTCTAATATGGTCAGTAAAAAGTAGAGAAGATGGTTAATTTTAAATTTAGAAAGATAAGACACAACTCGAGGTGAATAAAATTTAAAAAAGGAAAAAAGCCTTTACCATGGAAGTGTACATACATAAGACTGAAGAGGAGGAAAATACAAATATATAAATGTGAATGATAAAGGGGAGTTACTTTAAAATATTTTAACATGTGCAAGAGAAAGAAAGCCCTTTTAATTTAAACTCTGTACTTGTTGAGCTGAAGTGAAAACCGTGAGAAAACAAAACTCCCCATCCCTCCAATACATAGCACATGGAAATATAGGCAAGAAATTCAAACTGACAATAATGAAATGCAAATAAGGTTGACAGTTACAAAAAGGAATACATTAAAATTATGCCCAGGAAGGTTAAGGATAAGGCATTTTTTAATATATTAGAAACCCTAGAGTCCAACGATAGCACAGATTCAATACAGTTGCCAGCATCATAACTACATTTCAAGCTGGAGCTTTACACAGGGCTGTTGTAGTAGCTCTTAAATGTACTTGAGAAAACAGTTGAAGGCACAACTGTACGTTTGGGTACCCTTGAGAACTTTTCCTGTAATGCCCCTGACTGGAAAAGCTTTCCCCATAGCATGGTTTGAGGGATTTTAATATTGGTAGGAGTAGAATGGCTTGATATGTTAGAGAAATTGGGATCAATTTTATCCGTAGAGACCTTTTTGAAAGGTAAAACTGAGTATTTTTGAAAACACAGGCTTGCAATAGTGCAGTAAAATTGCAAAAAAATTCCCAACGCTATTAAAATTCCACTTAACCAGAGGTTTTTGCATAGCACCTCTATCATCCCATTCATTTGTAAAGCAGGGTCTTCATCTTTTGCAGCTTAACCCGGTGCTGTCCTGTCCTGTCCGGTAAAGATTCTTGTTGTTAAAGAGTGAAACTGCTCTGAGGTTTCTTTTTTGCCTTAAAATTAAATTCCTGTATTTACTGCCTCTCCCTCTTTCCTTATGCCTGTGCACAATTTTAGGGCATACCATGTGTGTTTATGAGAGAATCCTTCCTACAGTTCATGCGGCTTTCCACCTAAAACTGGAAAAACATAACATTTTTGCTCTCTTGATTACTATTACTTATAAAATCTTATTACTACACATGTTGATGGTACCACATCTTTTTAAGAGGTCTGCTACGAGCTTTGGACAGCTTTTACATGGGCATGTTTTATAAGGCTCAGTGAAAACAGAATTTGTGATAGTGTTGATGCATCATTCAACGCTCATCCCACGCTTGGAAAGCTCAAAGAACAGTCACAGACTATGCCTGTTGCCTGTGCGAAAAAATTCCACACTTTTAAAATGGACTTTAAGTATGCCATTGGCAACTGGAAGGATGAACAAAAGTCATCATTCCATTTTTTATAGGTAGGTACACATTTCATAAGTGTTCATTTATAACTTGGTCTCATTCATAGCGTCACCCTACCAAATCCCATCATGAAGACAGGTTTGAGGCCTTGTGAGTTTCTCCAAAAGGAAAAAGAATATAAAAAATTAATGAAGTTACTTTTTTTTTTAAATTATTAAAAAGTGAACACCTTGTTCAGCAAGGGTGGAGGAGACTATTTCATTTCAAAACTTTCTGGCCAGGACTCTTCCCAAAGGGCTTTGTCTTTTATCAGTTGCTATGGGGTGGCGTGGGGGAATGTCTCTTTAGCTACAAACCCTTTCTACATTTTCTTTTGCAATACTTTACTGCTTATTGCAAACATGCTGCTCCAAAAAACAATTTGCATTTACCCTCAGCCTTTTTACTAAAACTTTCTTTTGCTCATGTAGTTGTTTTCTTAAGCAGACCTTACCTGAGGTAGTGGCTCTTCCAGGCTCAGCTATCTTGTTCCACAAGAAGCTGAACTGTATTTTCACACAGAGAGCCCGTGGCAGAGGCAGCCTGTGTCAATGGGCAGCCTCCCAACGGCTCTGCCTGCATCTTCCCTGTACAAAACACATCAGTTGGCTGGGCTGGCTGGAGACAATGATCAGTCAAATCTCTTTCTGTTTAGAAGACAGTGCTTCCCATGAAACAGTCAGCTGAGGTATGTGAAACTGTACCTACGTGGTTAGCTTTTCACTATGCATGAAATGCCTTTGACAAAGTTGTTATTGGCTTTATTTGGTTTTCTCTCTACAGAGTACAATGAGCACCTAGGAAGATTTTCATAGTCATAAACCTGAATTTACTGGCAACAGAAGTGTTAGGTTTCACACGGTTTTGTACAACCAACCTTTTTAGCAGTATTGTTAAGAGCAATAAATAAAATATTCATTTGAATTTCTGAAATGTGTTGGCAATACTATAAGCTAGAAGTTTAAATAAAGAGTTTCTGAAAAAAAATATGGTTTTGCATTTGAATTGTTTTCTACAGTTCAGTGGAGGAAAATCCATCTTGTATTGAATTATGGATTTCACAATTAAATTTCTATGAACATTCTCCTGAATGTTCATAAATTTTCAGGCACACATTACTAATTATGGCCAAAGAATTACTTTATGAAAGATTTTTATTTTTTCCCATACAAAAGTATGGGCAATTTACTACTAGGTGCAAGAAATTTACCCTTATTTAGAGACTAAAAGCAGGGGGGAAAAAAAAAAGCCCATCTGCTTTAATCCATCTGGTAAAGTACTATTAAATCTGTGAACAAGTGTAGTGATAGCACCATGAGCCTGAGAGAGAGGGGGAATGGCGAGTCAGCTTTTCAGATCTGTGCAAGAGAGAAAAAAATTTGAATTTTCATGAATTGAAATGAAATGAAAATGTAATTTCAAAACGAAATTACGTTTCAGTGTAACTGAAAATGTTATAGAATTACCTTTATGTAGCCATGGAAATGCAACAGAAAAGTATTGTGACAGTTACCTTTGTGTGACTATTGCCTTGTTTAATGATCCTTGTCCATTAGCATTTTCCAAGCCAATGCCCAAGCCTTTTATGCAAGCTCATTATTTGATTTAGGCATAGATCCAATGCACTTCAGCACATAGTAAGACCAGTTGTTCTCCAGGTGCCCAGCCCCCTGAACTGGAAGACACAGGGAAGGGGACCAAAATGAATCCCCCATAATCCAAGGGGAAATGGTTAGTGACCTGTTACACCACTTAGATACACACAAGTCTATGAGGCCGGATGGGATCCACCCAAGGGTACTGAGGGGGCTGGCGGAAGTGCTCACCAAGCCACTTTCCATCATTTATCAGCAGTCCTGGCTAACCAGGGAGGTCCCAGTTGACTGGAGGTTAGCAAATGTGATGCCCATCTACAAGAAGGGCCAGAAGGAGGATCTAGGGAACTACAGGCCTGTCAGCCTGACCTCAGTGCTGGGCAAGGATATGGAGCAGATCATCTTTAGGTGCCATCACGTGGCACGTACGGGACAACTAGGGGATCAGGCCCAGTCAGCACGGGTTTATGAAAGGAAGGTCCTGCTTGACTAACCTGATCTCCTTCTATGACAAGGTGACCTGCTTAGTGGATGAGGGAAAGGCTGTGGACTTTAGTAAAGCCTTTGACACTGTTTCCCACAGCATTCTCCTGGAGAAACTGGCTGCTCATGGCTTGGATGGGCATAGGTTTCGCCAGGTGAAAAAGTGGCTCCATGGCCAGGCCCAAAGGGTTGTGGTGAATGGAGTTAAATCCAGTTGGCGGCCAGTCACAAGTGGTGTTCCCCAGGGCTCAGTATTGGGGCCAGTTCTGTTTAATATCTTTATCAATGATCAGGACGAGGGGATCGAGTGCTCCCTCAGTAAGTTTGCAGACGACACCAAGTTGGGCGGCAGTGTTGATCTGCTCGAGGGTAGGAAGGCTCTGCAGAGGGACCTGGACAGGCTGGATCAATGGGCCAAGGACAATTGTATGAGGTTCAACAAGGCTGAGTGCCTTGTCCTGCACTTGGGTCGCAACAATCCCATGCAACACTACAGGCTTGGGGAAGAGTGGCTGGAAAGCTGCCCAGAGGAAAAGGACCTGGTGGTGTTGGTCGACAGCTAGCTGAGCCAGCAGTGTGCCCAGGTGGCCAAGAAGGCAAATAGCATCCTGGCTTGTATCACAAATAGTGTGGCCAGCATGAGTAGGGAAGTGATCATCCCTTTGTACTCGGCCCTGGTAAGGCCACACCTCGAATACTGTGTTCAGTTTTGGGCCCCTCACTACAAGAAAGTCCTTGAGATGCTGAAGTGTGTCCAAAAAAGGGCAACAAAGTTGGTGAAGGGTCTGGAGAACAAGTCTTATGAGGAGCGGCTGAAGAAACTGGGGCTGTTTAGTCTGGAGAAGAGAAGGCTCAGGGGAGATCTTATAGCTCTCTACAACTATCTGAAAGGAAGTTGTAGTGAGGTGGGTGTCGGTCTCTTCTCCCAAGTAACTAACGATAGGATGAGAGGAAATGGTCTCAAGTTGTGCCAGGGGAGGTTTAGATGGGGTATTAGGAAAAATTCCTTCACCAAAAGGGTTGTCAAGCCTTGGAACAGGCTGCCCAGGGAAGTCGTTGAGTCACCATCCCTGGAGGTATTTAAAAGATGTTTAGATGTGGTGTTTAGGGACATGGTTTAGTGGTGGACTTGGCAGTGTTAGGTTTACGGTTGGACTCAATGATCTTAAAGGTCTTTTCCAACCTAAATGATTCTATGATTCTACGATTCTAATTTTGTTTAACCTTCTGTTTAGCCTGAACCAAAATATTTCCCTACTTTCTACTTGATTGCTGTTCATTAATTTCCATTCTCTTCACCCAATAACGGTGGCAAAGTGGGAAAAAAAAGATATATTCAATCTGAATTGCATACTCTTCTCCTTTGAATGAAAAGGAATCCCTGAAAAGAGGAATATCTTATGTCTTTCCTTCCACAAAGACCAAGATTTCGGGACAATCACATCAGTCAGCTCTTTGTCTTACCTCACTTCCAATCCATTGTCTGATTTAATAATGCAAGACACAAGGCACCACTCATTCTTTCTGAGCTATCACGCTCTGCACCCAGGTTTTATAGTTTAATCAAAATTTTCTGAGATGCAATGCTTTGCTAGGAGAAAAAAGTTTAGCATAAAAAGCAAACTAGGCTTAGTTAAGCCCAAGGAATATTTAAATAGACAGAACGAAGTGGCTGCCCTAAAGAGAACAGGATACCCCTACTCTTTGACTGGCTAATAAGAGGTTTCAGTGAAGAAGAAGAGAAGGGACACATTATCGGGAAAGAAAATTCTCTCCTTCTGCTTGCTGAGAAATTGAAGGGATAATACTTCAGACAGAGGAATTGCATCTGATATATTAAATACAATATCCTGAGACTTTCAGGTTTTCCACGGAAATTTCCAACTACAGATATTACTAAACATGGCCACTGAAATCTTTCAAGAAGGCTGAAAAACATCCTAAAATATCGAATCTTTCTTCAGCAGTTTTAAAAACAAACAAAGAAACAAAAAAACCAAACACCCCTGTTGACTTGGTCCAAGGTCTAAGCTGCGGGAAATGCAAAGATCTGGCTCTGTTAGTAACGCCATAATTTTTGCTTTGGAAAAGCAAGGTGCTAGAAACAAATCTCGCTGTGTGCACATCACATTCCCCATTCACATGGAAACACATACTTTCTGTTCTCACTAATAAGTTTTACATATATGCAGTTCAGTGACAACTGGAAATTATATTTAAATCTAAATGACTTAAGAACTTCTAAAGCATGCAAACTGGATTTCCAAAAGTGCGTGCCCTTCAAAGACAAGAAAACACCCTGTCATCCAGACTATTCCAAGAACAAAGAGGAGGAGAATGTGTTATCTGCGTTAAGCCTCTCATCTTCTACTTCCAAATATCACACAAGCCACATCATTATGGCACTGATAATATTAAAAGTTAACCCTGAAGTTAGAAAACAAATGTTTCCCTGTTTCATTTGAAATACACAGAATATCTAAGAGTAGGCAACTTTTCTGATGTTGGATGAAGTTTTACCACTTGGTTTCAGCAGAGCAGGGTTTGCCCTTAGAATACATTTGCAATATTAAAAATTAACTTAGATATTTTTATTCTTCAGACAAAGAAGAATGTACTTAGCTTGAATGAAGTAAACTGTCAGTCCAAATGAGAAAAGTCATGCTTTCGTAAGTGGCAAGACAACACAGTGGATACACAATTAGTAAAAAAGCTCAGGTTTCACCCATCTAGCTCTCTTTTGGCAGCAGCCATCCTTCACCACTGACATTTCTTTCCATAGACGCTCTGCAAAATACTGTGGACAAACTGTCTCTTTCTTCTGACAGCCCTGTCTGGAAAAAGGCAGGGAAGGCCGCACACTTCTGAATCTTTTTCCTGTGGTGTTTCAGACCTGATACATTAAGGAAGACTCCGTTCCTTCCTGACAATTTGTCTTTAGCACTAATATCCTTTTACCTGTAAGAGAGACAGGTAAAATTTTTGCTGCATTTTCTGTATTGTGTACCAGTTGATTCTTGTTCTTATTCTGCACAAATATATGTGATTCAAGATATCCTTCAGCAATTCACGTACAAATGATGACGGTCTTCTCTCTCCTATCACTAACAGACCATCCTTGTAGTGAGACAAGAAATGGGAACATACACTTCTACCTTGCTTCCTCATTTCACCCACCTTCACCAGCAGCGAATCTAATTGAGCGGGCAGTTAAATGGTGTGGTGAGACGCGGGTTCACAAGCCACTGGAGCAACCTGCAGTTTACACAGTGCAGCGAGGAGGTCAGCTGGATGCTCAACTGCTGCCATTGGTTGTGTCAGACATCTCTCAGGGCCCTTAGAAAATGGTCGAAGATTTTCTCTGAATACCCGATCAGCAAATCAGCTGGAGTGGCAACCTGCACTGAAGCAACGAAGAAGTCATTGTAATTACTTATGAACTAAATTTGCTATTTTCAATTTCCTTTTAAAGGGCGGAAAAGAACAACTTTACAGCTGATTATGTTACCATCTACCTAACTTTATTGCAGCAACCAGCTCAAATAAAAAATGCACTTAAAGTGAGAGTGAGTGACTTAACTTTCTTCCTAAATCCAAAATAACGTCAGAAACCTCCATCCAGCTGCTGTCTCACCCTGGGAAATCTCTGATTCCATAGAAATAAGCCTGGAGGGTTTTCCGACTCTAAAGTTCACCAGATACCTCTCTGGCATATGTGCAGAATTACCCAGCTTTAACATTGCTGAACAAATAACTGGCATTGGAGAGCCACAGAGTGAGGTTTTCTCTCCCAGAAGGGATCAGTCTGGTAGGCTCCCTCGCACTATGTGTAAACACTGCCTGAATTGGAGTCTGATCCTGACAGTTCAAACAGAAAGCATTTATAGCAGCTACTTTCTTATAAAATACAGCAGGAGGAAGAGCCTGCCTCAAACTATAATATATTTCTTGGAGCACTAATCCAGAATATGTCTTTTTACCTCCTCTGCCTGATTTATTGTTACAGCTCCCAGATTCCCAGCACACACCTAAACACAGTGGTTATATGATGTGGTGTTAGAAAAACAACGCATCATTACTCTTTCGCCAGCTGTGGGACTTTGGAGGAAGAAATTCAAAATTAATTGTAATCTGTGGGTTTAGACACCCACCCATAGTACTGAGCATCCTGCTCCAGCTGACCCAGCTTTAAGCCGGGGGCTGGACTCAACAGTCTCCAGAGGTTCTTTCCAACCTCAGCCATTTTGTGCTTCTGTGATCCCAGATATACTTCATTCAGCTTCACCAGATGGTGATGTTCATGGTTGATTTCAGCTTCCTGATCTGTCAGATAGGTAACATTGTATAAGGGGCATAAGTATAACTGATTCATCATCTGCCATGGTTAGGATGTTGTCTCCAGATTAAAAAAAGAGGTCTGAAATTTTTCTTTCGTGTCCTGATGTGTAAATCATCAGTAGGAACTTCAGAAATTCTGGAAGGATTGCCAGGTGAAGTTCCCTGCCTAGCTGGACTGTCACTATCGATTAGGATTCAGTTCTCACAGTACTCGTATGGTATTGTGTGTGTTGTGGACATTGTGTTGTATTGTGTATGTATTGTGTGTATTGTGAACAATGTCTAGGAGCGGAAAGGATATTTTAGAACCCATACAAGGGAAAAGGAAAAGATCAAGAAAAAAAAATCCAATTTCATCTCCAATATTCTTGGTAGCTCTGTTGAGCACTCCTATGTCCACAGTCCCAGTCTCCTGTCATACAATACACTAACGAGACAAAGCAAGGGGTTTGTATCTCTGCCTTACTTCTCAAATACAACAGAAAGTATGAGAAAAGCAGTTGATTCAGAGTTGCTAATTCATGAAGGAGAGTGAACTCATGACCCCACACATATACAATGCTTACTACACATATACAATGCCTACAAGGGTCAATACTGGGTCCCGTACTGTTCAGTGTCTTCATTAATGATCTAGGTGATGGGATAGAGTGCACCCTTAGTGAGTTTGCTGATGGTACAAAACTTGGAGGAGTGGTTGATGGACCAGAGGGTTGTGCTGTCTTTCAGAGGGACCTCAACAGGCTGGAGAAATGGGCTGCCAAGAACCTTGTGAAGTTCAACAGAGAAGTGCCAAGTCCTGCCCCTGGGTAGCAATAACACCAGACATGAGTACAGGGTGGGAGCCAACAGGCTGGAAAGCAGCTTGGCAGAAAGACCTGGTGGACACCAGGTGGAACATAAACCAGGTATGTGTCCTCGCAGCAGATAGATAAAGTGTCTTTCAAGGCTGAGAGAGCTTGGACTGTTTAGACTGGGGAAGAGAAGGTTCAGGGGAACCTTAACTTTGCCTATAAATACCTGATGGGAGGGAGTAAAGAAGACAGGTCCAGGCTCTTCTCAGTGGAATCCAGTGAAAGGACAAGAGGCAATAGGCACAAACTGAAACACAAGAAATTCTGCTTAAACATAAGAAAAAATTTTTGTGGTAAGGATGATGAAACACTGGAACATGTTGCCCATTTTTGGGGATATTTAAAACCCAGGCTGTCTAAATGATTTCCTGTTATTTAGTCTGCAATCAATGTATTATATGAATTTTATTTCAGACACATCTGCTTTTTCAAGATGCAGACTGATTAGTTTAAGATCAATTTGCAACATCAAGCAGATGCTAAATTAAATCTGGGCTACGCTAGACTCTACATGCATCACTCACTTTCCACCAAGGCTGGGTCCCACTGTGAATGGAAGATTTGCTCCTGTGTATCCCTGCAAAAGCACACAATAAGCATTAGCTTGTGCTCTTGTAAGCATTACCCTTCATGCAGGAGCAATGCAACTGATTCAGATTTTTCCCCTCACATATTTTAGGTCTGGTAGGACTTCTCTGGCATTTCATAAAGAAGCTTGTTATTCACAGTATCCTGATGTCCTTACATTTGTCAGGACACATAGAAAAGTGCTCAGGAAAAATTAAACAGACTGCACAAAGTCAGTCTGAGAGAGAGAGAGCGTGAGAGTTACGTATGTTTATCGTCTTTATTGCCATTTTCATTCTATTTCCTCCTTTACTCCTTGCTACTATATTTCCAAGTGTCATATTTTCTGTCTCTGCATACATGTGTACATATGGGAAAGGAACAAACTTTCTAAAGGATTTAGAAATCTTCCATCTTCCTTGATAGCATAGGTAGCATGGAAATCTCGGAGGTCAGCAATTCAATTTCCCACATCCCTCATGCTTTCTTCCACATTGTCTCCAAGGAAGAACTTCAGGCAATCTTCCTTCTCTGTTGGTTGATTCCTTCATACAACAAATGTTTCTTCAGAGTTAGTGATCTGTCTTCTCTGCCTTCTGGTTACCCTGGGAAAGCTCCTGCGGTCCAACAGGGAAATAATTGCTATGTTATTTTATTTGTTAGCATCATCTAAGAAAGGACTCTCCCTTAGTCTGCTAAACCTATTTTTTTTTTTTCTAGAACGGGTCTCTCAAGATTCTCCACTTTTATAATGACAGAACAAATACCTATAAAAATAAAAAAAAACAGCCCTGTAAAGATTCTTGAGATGTGGCAAATTCCTTACATTTGGCAACATATTTTGCTAAGGCAAAACAAAGTTTACAACTTTTAACTAAGTTTATTACATCCTTAAGATATGTAGCTCTAAACATGGCCTGACATCTATCTTATTCTAATTTAGTATTCATACTGGAATTTAAATTTGGGAAACCTTTATGGTTCATTTTATTTGTTCTTTCCACATCCATAAGCATTAAACATCCAAAGTAACTTTGTCAGTAGGAGTTATCCATTCCCCTTAATAGCTAAGTTATATGTAATATTCATAAAATTCTATAAAAAAACCCTACAGTTTTTATAAAATGAAAAAACTTTTTTTTTTCCTAGAACATGGGAATGAGCAATGATGCAGAGTAAAATTTTATTTTGGTGGTCTTTACTTGCCTTTCCTACAGATCCCTCTTTCACTCATGATGAAGAAAAAGTGACAGAAATGCAAAAGACTAAAAGGCTGCCACAGCCACACTTTGTCCTTTTGGTGAACAAATACACACAAAAGAAATGCTGTAAGTATCTATCCGTAGTAAAA
>NW_009194809.1:0-26824 GCF_000690835.1 Fulmarus glacialis | reverse complement strand
CTACGTTCAATGACTTTTCAGTGCTAATGAGGTTTACCAGTACCATGGGAAGCGTATACTGTCTCATATGGTCAATATGAGCATGTTCACAATGTTTCCAAGTACTCCTGTTTTACTCTTTAATGAGATATAACTCACCTCCTGTTTATTTAGACTCTCAGCATTTATTCACTGTCTTCTTGCTTATTGAGTCATTTATATTCATGGTGGTGCAGTTTCTTCTTTCTAGGATGTATCATCCTGATGCATTTATTGATTCCCCCTAGCTAGTTTGATTAATATTAACAAATCACTTATTTCCTCACTTCAGCCTTTCTTAAGTTTCTTGTCTCTCCCTGATTAAGTGTTTAATTACGGCTAATCCTTCCATTTCCTTGCTATCCATTTCGTTGTCTTCTTCTTTTCCTCCTTCTTGTTCTGTGTTAATTTGCTTCCCTAATTTAATTTTTTACCACCTCTAAGCTATGATATCCATCTTATTCTTCAAACTTCCACCTCTCTCCTTATCGTGGTTTAACCCCACGCAGCCGCTCACTCACCCCCCCTCCGGTGGGATGGGGGAGAGAATCGGGAGAGCACAAGGAGGAAAACCCCCGGGTTGAGATAAAACAGTTTAATAATTGAAGTAAAACAAAATAGAACAGTAATAGTAACAGTGAGGACAACAACAATAACAGAATATACAAAGCAGGCGATGCACAATGCAACTGCTCACCGACCACGGACCGCGTGTCACGAACGGGGGGGGAGGCCCCTCACACACCTGGTTTTTATACTGAGCATGATGTCACATGGTATAGAATACCCCATTGGCCAGCTGGGTCCACCACCCCGGCTGTGCTCCCCCCGCCCCGTGCGAGCATCACCCAGCAACAGCCAAAGCATCAATGGGCCATCAACGCTCCTTTCATACCAAACCCAAAACACAGCACACCCCCCAAGCTACTGGGAAGAAAGTTAACTCTGTCCCAGCCGGAACCAGGACACTCCTCCAGACAAAACTTCATGTTACACGAATACCTGTTGTGGTTTTTAGGATCCTGTTAACTTCTTTTACAATGGTGGCTACTAATATGGTTAAGCAAGTTTCACGTAAGGGGAATAAAATTCTTATTCGCCTAATTTCTGAGCATGCATTACCTGTTCAGCATGCAAACCTTTTCCTGAAATATAACAATTAATGCCAGATCTACTAATATAAACTAGGGCTGATTTTAGATGTCAGTAGGTGTCCTAAATCTCTTCAGTTCTGAAAGTGCAGCAAACCTGCTACAAACTTGCCGTAAACCCTTGAATTTCAGGCAGCTTCTCCTGTGATCAGGGAGTCACTGTTAAGTCTCATCACATGAAGATATTCTCACCAAAGAGAAGCTGTATTACAAGTGCAAGATCTGTTTCAGCTCCTCTAGGCAAGAGCATCTCCCCTTTTTCCCATAAGTACCTCAGAAGTTGTATTGAGTAGAGTTATCCACATGCTTTTGTGTTTGCCAAGAACTCAGAATAAGTAAATATTAGTAATTCATCTTCACAGTCTAGAAGTAGACAGTAGAGTTAGAAAGGTTTTATGAATAGTTTCACAGAAAAAAAAAGCTGCGAACTTTCACCAGTCGCAGTGTAAGATCTCTCCCTTCTTGTCATCTAACTACAAGTTCAGCTGTGTGTCTGCTCTTACATAAACCTTAGGTCTGATACACTAGAAGGGTACTGCAGTCGGAGGACACGGGTAAATTCTAAGCCTAAATCTCTCCCTGATGGATTTTTTTTCAGATTTGTCCCTTTTCCCAGCGTCTGCTTCAAGATTTCTGAGAACAGAAATCAGTCAGGACTTCAAACTTAGCTTTTTCCTGAGGGAAACTTCCTCATATACCCGTACATTTAGCAAACATTATTGGCTAAGTGAAGCCATCTATAACCAGATATAAGCAGTTCATCAACCTTCTGAGAGCAGAGTGTTCTTTCTCTCCTGGCAGAAAGAGATTGAGATCTCAGGGCAACGGCAGAAGATTATACACCAACCTATTTACATATTGTAAATCTACGCTACATACAAATATATATATGAGATTATGTGTGCTGTTTTTAATTGCGATAGGCACAATTGTAATAAAGCACATTTTTGGGTTCATAACTTCTTGACCCTGGTCAAGACAGACACCTCACATTTTCCTACAAATCAGGACTTGTTCTGCTTCTCTCTATTGTCTATGGTCAAAGCAGGAAGACTTTTATTATCATCTTATTGGATAAACAGCTGCTGCAGAAGGAGGGTTTCTCTAACCATCTTCCTTACTAGCTAAGTGTTGGCATATTTATTCATTCCTGCCTGTTTCTGCCCATTTACAGGGCCCAAAACCTCTAATTTGTATTTAGAAATCTGCCTTTTTTCTGGTGCCAAATGCAAGTCATTCATAAGCAGTTAGAGAGGAAAATATTTCTCAGCATTCCCTTAGAGAATTAGCCACTGTATATATTGGCGGTGCCAAGAAAACTTGCCAACCAGAGATGAGTGAAACAATTTATATGTAAAATAACTGGTAGCAACAACCCATAACAGGAGAATTTTCTGCTACTCCAGCTGTCATTCCAAATGGGAATTTCATTTATTACCCATCTATCCTCCTTATTTTGTAACTTTCCTATTACAAGAGGATAAGCAAAAGTAGTAACAAGCAATTAACATTTACTTTGCTTGATTCTGAAAGTTTGCTCACCCTTGCCAGTTTAATCTGTTTATAAACTGATGGCCTGGCAAAATTGGCCTTTCAAAAAAGCATATGGTAGAGTTAATCACTGTGAAATCCTTAAGGCTTTGCAAATCATTGGAAAGGCATCCAAGCAAGCTGTTCGGCAACATTAAATCTTTGCAGCTCTATGTTAGGTACAAGAGATCAAAGTCATGTTTCAATATTTTAAATCACCATAAGCTAAAAATCATCTGCCACTGGTATTGAAAAAAAAAACCTCTTATTATTCTGTATTTGACTTATTGTAAAGTTCTTTTATTTGTTATGAATGATAATCAGAGCTTATATGTGGAACTGTTTATGCATATGGGTGCATAGAGGATGGGGTCATGCTCTTTTCGGTGGTGCCCAGTGGCAGGACCACAGGCAATGGACACAAACTGAAACACAGGATATTCCCTCTGAACTTCAAGAAACACTTCTTCACTGTGAGGGTGACCAAGGACTGGTACAGGTTGCCCAGAGAGATTATGGAGTCTCCTTCCTTGGAGATATTCAAAAGCTGTCTGGACATGGTCCTGGGCACCCAGCTCTAGGTGGCCCTGCTTGAGCAGGAGGGTTGGGCAAGAAGACCTCCAGATGTTCCTCAACCATTCTGTGAACCATTAAGGAATTAAGTACAACTTAGTCTAGCCTGTTCCCATTCTCCCACTTCCCACTGTAACATTTTCCTTGCTGTATATGAGCTTGCATCTTTCTCAACTCTACATGAAAAGTTTTAGTTTAGATCCCTTCTGAAACTTCTGAACTCCCCTGTTTGTTTTTACTTTCTAAAGGGATATGGAAAATTTGTACCTGTCACGTATTTGTATTTTCCATGTTACATGTTTCCCTAAACCTGCAACTCAGAATATGAAATGTTCAGGCAGAAGGGAAATTGCTGCCCAAAACTACAGCCTAGTTAACAAGATTTAAAAAAAAAAAAAAAAAATTATTCACATATTCTGAAAAGTCACTATCCAGCTCACTATTTCAGAATAAGCTCCTAAAACATATTTCAGTGCTTTGTCAATCCAGTGTAATAACTGAAAGTTGCTTCCATTAGTCAGTGAGCTGTTACAGAGTTTGATAGATCTTACTGTTAAGCATTTTTTCTAGCATTCAGCCTAGATTGCCCTTTGCTCTATTTCTTTCCATTGGTGTTAATTATAAGCCTCTATAGCCACCAACAGGTTTTCTTCCTTGCTGGTGCACACAGTCATTTAATAACTGTATACTGATTCTGGCTCATTTACATAATGCTCAGTAACTCTTTGCTCTACCAGAAATCGCACTGACTTCAACAGACTGTAATTACTGAACCAAATCTTCCATCATGAAATTCACTCTTAATGCCAAAAAGTTAAGGAACTGCATTTAAATCATGGGAATTAACTTAGAATGGCTCATTTTGAGAGCAAGTCTGCAGGGATTTTATCTTACTGTAGTGAAATGCAGATCTACCAAGCAGGGAAGAAGAGGAGAAGAGGGTGGAGATCTGCAAAAGAGAGAGCTGCAATGCCCCATTTATCAACTCCTAAGTAAACAGATTGATGTTCGGAAGTCCCTGATAAACAGCCACCACATACAAGTAGGACCTGGCTGGTCATGGATAGATAAGACCTGCTGCAACATGTCCTGTGTTGCTGTGACTTTTGTCATAGGATGTTTTTGCACTCTTTGGAGGGAGATTTCCAAACTCATCTCACCAATTTAGATCAGGGATACATAAGCCTCCTCACAGTTGCAATGTACAGAAGTTCGTCAGAAGCTGTCGGAAGTTTTTTTGCAGCTCCATCAGGACGTTGCTATATTGATGTAAGCCTGGCTCAATGATGTATTTAGGCAGGCAGTGCCAGAACCTGCACCACCCATCATCCTTCAGCAACTTATGGAAGAGCCCGTGCAGCCCCAAGTTACACAGCAGAGTCGATAGTCCTCCGTATGTGAGAGGGCGCTAGCAAAAGGCTCGAGTTTTGCAGTTTAGCTGAGTTTTAGGAATCTTTTTTCCAAGAAATCATTAAAAGTTCAAGTAATAATACTGTCATTGGGACACTGGATTAGGAATTTTTAACATGACCTTGTTTTCTGATCTTGAAATTTGCAAAATTCACTGCAATTCTGCCTTCATTTCTATGCTAATTTTCTGTCGGTCTCATTCATTTGTGTCACAAACTGTTGTGTGTCAAGGGCTGCCTTCTTACCGTGTGCGTGTGCATAGGCTCTGCCACCACGTAGGCCTCAGTCTTGGTGGCTGACTTTGGTATTTAGTGAAGCAGGACTGAAACACTTTCAATATATTCTATACAAGATTTCAACTATTTTCTTTCAATGCTTCCATTAGGTAGGAACACAATTTCCATTAAGAAGGTGCGACAGCATACCAGGGTATAGGCACTTGTTTTCTGACTGCTGTGGTCTGTTCCTCAGTAGATGTAGGATGTGTAAATAAGAGTATAACTGTAAAAACACATGAAATAACCCTCTTATAGGTCTGTAAGTTACCAGTATAATTCAGCTTTTTGAGAACTAGTTGGGCCCATACAGACATTTCTTTCACTCAGATTGCATTTTAAAAACCCATGTTTGATCGCCAAGATGTTTTTCTTGATCAGAGTTAAATAGACTTCCAAGCGCTTGTGGCTTTGCCTCTTATCCTTTCATCTGATATTACACAAAGTGATACTCAAGTATCACTTGCTCAAATATCACTATGCTCTCTACAGCTTCCTGAGGAGGGGAAGTGGGGAGAGAGGTGCTGAGCTCTTCTCCCTGGTATCCAGTGCTAGAATGCGTGGGAACGGTTCAAAGCTGTGCCAGGGGAGGTTTAGATGGGACTTTAGGAAGCATTTCTTTACTGAGAGGGTGGAACATTGGAACAGGCTTCCTGGAGAGGTGGTCAATGCCCAAAGCCTGTCAGTGTTTAGGAGGCATTTGGACAATGCCCTTAATAATGTGCTTTAAGTTTTGGTCAGCCCTGAAGTAGTCGGGCAGTAGGACTACATGATTGTTTTAAATCCCTTCCAACTGAACTATTCTGTTCTGTTCTGTTCTATTCTATTCTCTTCTATTTTTTTCTTTTCCTTTTCTCTTTTCTCTTTTCTCTTTTCTTTTCTTTTCTTTTATGTAAGAAAATAGTTAGTTAAGATGAAGATACCTGGCCCATTCACTGTTGCAGCCCAATATTCCTGTTTTACATTGATTTTTTTCTTACGACACAGCATCTCTGCTTCATGAGAATCAAAGTAGCTTGCAAAATTGTACAAATAACTACATATTTTCTTAGTTTAATTCTCTGGTTAGACATACTTAATCTAAGACCTGACAAGCTAAATAACTATAATTCATTTTTCTTTCTGCTCTGTTATCTCTTGTGTAATATTAATTTAAAGCCTGATTTATTCTATTTACTTGATTTATCTTAATGAATTTTTACTGACATTCATTTGTAAACAGATCCTCATGTTTTTCTCTAATCACATTTCCACAGTTATGTACAAGTTAATTCCTTCCATTTCAAAAACAGTATATAAAAATAAATGAAAAATAGAATACCACTACCAAAGACTGGACTATTACATTATTAGGTGGTGCTTATTTGCTTAACATCATGGAAGATTTTTAGATGTCTTTTTTTCCTATTTATTTATTTATTTTACTTATTAATAAAGATAGAGCCTATGGCACATTTAAACTACATAATTCTCAGAAGAGCAATATAGAGGCTTGTTCACACATTTGTGGAAAGAACAGAAATGAAATAATGCTCAGCAGTTAATATAAAATAGTGTTTAAAACAAAAAAACACCCAAACCTGAGGTTAAACTTTGAGCTCTGTCATCATTTTTCTCTGAAAAAACCCATCTTGTTAACAAGTCCACCTTCCTAAAGCCAAATAGAAAATAAAAAGCACAGAACAGTCTAAGATCATATAAAATGTCGATATAGTGGTACACTCCATTCATGGACTATCATAGCTGTGAGTTAAAATGTCACTGGCCAAAACACAGAAGATCTGATTGTCTTTTTTAATATAAAGGGTTTAAAAATCTCCACTAGTTGCTGCTCTTAAAGGTACAAATATCCTATGAGCAAAAATACCATGTCTCTGCTTTGGATGAACAGTACTGGGAGGGAAAGGATAGACACTCTATGTGCCCGCTTCTGTTCTGCAGAGACATCTACAAAAGTCCAAACAGCAAAAACAGAAGTAAGAGCAACAGATACACACAGCTGAATTAATGTTACAGACCATCTCGTTTCTATTTACTCTTGAATTTGTCGCATTTGGAGGACTTCGGGGCACTCCTCCCCTTTTCTAAACTCTAGTGCAATAAGAATCCTTAAAGAGAGGCATTGCCAGATCTGCAAGTTTGTGTTACTGCCTTTTTAGGGATATAAGAAGGCTGAGGTCACATAATACCACACATTACAGTAAAGGTAAGGATACGCATCTCCCGCCCAACTCCTAGATATATTTCTCACAACCTGGATGCTCAGAATATATACTTTTGAACACATACTTCTGACATTTCAGGGAATTAAATTCTGCAGGAGCAGAAAAAATAGATGCCCAGATCAGAATAGCAGCAAGTTTTTCCAACTCCTACAAATACTTTCAAAGTCAGAGCACCGTACTAAAGTTTCTTTTGCAGAAATATCTCAGAAATACTGAAATGTCACTTTTGTCCAATATTCAGTTGAATGTTTATTTATTTGTATACTGCCCTTGTACTCTTACTGTATTAAGACCACTAATATCCAGGCTTAAAATTCAATTGAACTGAAAATTTGTTTGCCTTTTCTGAGGCAGCGTCATAAAATATATACATGCTCTGCCTTGTTTTCTATGTTTGGAGTTTTATTAGTAAAAACATTCTTGTTTTCAGTCATGGCTTTTTCTACTCCTCTCGTTTTCTGTGAGAGTTTTGCTGCTGCAAGGGGGAAAGTATGGACCCCTTTGTCCAATGATTCTCTCTCAGGCACACACTTACCTCCCCATCCTTGCTAACTCCAGTTGATAAAGTCAAAAAGAAAAAGAAATTGCTTTGTTTCACTTCCATGTGCAAATGCCACTTTAATATAGAATGCAGGTTTAATGGAGTCAGTGGACATCATGGTTGCAGCTTGCAGCGGTTTCTCAATCAGACAGCTAGTTCTGGCAATTTTATAGCCAGCATGCTTGTTCCTGAACCAAGAGCACACAGCACAGCTTAGGACCTCAAGGATCACAGACAGCATTAAGATTTTATTCCAATTTTATGCTTCCTGAGCCCAGGACTTCAGAGTACCCAGAGGCTTATCACAGTTACATCCAAAAATTGCTGTATGAGAAAGAGCCTGGCAACAGGGATCTCAGGAAATCATCAATGCATCAGTTTGGATGCCAAATTGAAGAAGTAAAAAATACTTTCAAAGGAATTCCAAAATTAAATTTTTAAACCGTCTAAGTTGTTTTATGGAAAACGAAACACTTCACCTGCTCCACAACGAATTTGTTCTGGCAAAGGCATTGTTCCAGACACCCTCTGAACGGAGGGTTGAGATGCAGAACTAGAGTTTGAGACAGGAGGGTCTGAAATCCCCCTCAGTCCAAGTCAGAGTAGGGGCACCCAGGTTTTCCATCAGGCAATAATCTAAAATAAGGAAGAGAGGGAGGAACGTGGGTTCTAATCCATGCTGTCAAATCAGACAGGGAAGGTATTATCTTGCAGGGGAATGGGAAAGGGTGGTAGGTACAGCTTCTGTCTGCATTTCCATAAGTCATACCCAAATTCCTTGCAAATCTTGCCCAAGAAGTCCATACTGCTTACTTGGATTTCATTGCAAAGTTCTTTTACTTTTCAAGAATGCTAGAGATCTTCAAGCTGACTGAAATAGATTCTTCCAGCAAATTGTCCTCTCCTAATCATGTTGTAATGCTGACAAGCAGGCTGAGAGTACCACCAGCAGCATCTTTACTGCTGTAACAGCTCGAGGACTGCAGAACACAAATGCCTATCATCCAGCACCCTGGTGCTTGGTGGCACACTGGAAAGCTGCCACACGGCAAGAAAGAAGCACATGGAAGAAGGCAAACACAATTCAGAATCTCTCCCCAGGGAGAGGAAGGTTTTGGATCAAAACAGCGTTGACAGAGCATCTGGTAAAATGAGTCACTGAGACTTATTCAAGGCTTCTAGTCATTTTCTTTTGACACGTGTTGCAGTCAGGCAGGCCCAAGTCTTGTGAACTTTTTTGCTTTTCCCAAGTATAGGCTACGCTGGGAGCAGACAAATTTTTTTGCCTGTGAGGTTGAAATTGTTCATTTCTTTTCTTTTACTACAGATGACAGTACAGGAAAATAAAATCCACCAAGAAAGAAAAATAACCATTTCACTGCTTGGTTTTATGAGCCCATGAAAATAATTTTCAGACCCTCAACCACTAAAAACGAGATGAAAAGTAGCTGCAGGACTCTCTCACTGACAAGCCCCCTACCTCAGCTGTCAAAAATGTTGCTGGCTAAACTTGAAACTGTAAAGCACAGTAATGGTTAGTTTTCCAAATGCAAAAAAAACCTCAGAAAGCAAAACAGAACAGTTGCCAGCAACACATATATAAATAAATAACAAAACAGTTTCCATGTTCAGAAAACCTTGTCAGAAATGTTGGAGGGGAATATTCTAGAGGGGACTGCTTTGAAGGAACACTATTTTGATGCTTCAGAATATTAATCCTGTATCTATAGCTGTAACCATGCAGGAGGAAAAACCTGACTCAGAACACAAACCCCAGCACATTTAAAATACAAGGAGATAAAATATCAAAGTACTAGTGGAGCTGGCGAAAAAAAGAGTTTTTATGAAAAGAACAAGCTGAAGGATGACATTGCATTCTTTCTGCAATGTCATCAGCATTCATCAACTCATTTCTAGATCATTCTATACCTGTGCCATCTTTGTCTTTGTTTTAGTCTGCAAAATCACTGGTGAAGGAGCCAGCATGATGGCTACATACTCTCAAACCTACGACGTTGTTGCAGGTACACACAAGCAATCACTGTTGTATTCATGATGAGTACACCCAATAACAACGCGGGCAAATCCCACAAAACACAGCAGGCAGCAACAGAAGAATATAAAGTCATCTGAAATTAATGCTTTCACTTCCATTTGAAATCAAACCTTTAAAAGTCATGTGAGCTCAGTCTTCAACAAAACATAGCTATTCCCACAACCAAAAAATGAAGCATGTTTGCAATTCACATAGATTTACTAAGATCTCAGTCTGAGCTTTGCATGTTGTCCAGATATTTGAGATAGAGCTTATTGGAGGACTTGTTTTCTGAGAAAGACTTAAACAATGTAAGTCAAAATTTTCCACACAAAATTCAGAAAATTAAAGTTGAAGAAAAAATATATATTTTTTTTAAAAGAAGTACGCATCACTGACCCTTGTTTTTGCAGTCCTCTCTGAAAACTAGGTTATAGGAAGACTATATCTTCTCATAGCATCTTCTTGTTCTGTGAAGAAGTCTTGTGATGGATCATGAGGGGCAGAGGTCAGCTAAAAAGCTTGAACCTCAGAGGAGAACACTGAATCATGAACTTTCTCAAAGCACTGTGACAGTGCATCTGAAACACTCTGTCTGCACATCTGAATTATTTTGGTTTGTGACAAAAATGTTTTAATATTTGGTTCAAAACCTAAGTACATTTCATAGATTTGCTTTATTAAGGCAAAAACATCTACATTTTTCTGAGAAAACAGATCAGTTCAGATTTCTGAGTAGTTTGTCTATTGTATAACCTTTAGTGGTCTATTATATAACCTTTAATGGGCTGCATCAAAAGAAGCGTGGCCAGCAGGTTGAGGGAGGTGATTCTGCCCCTCTGCTCTGCTCTGGTGAGACCCCACCTGGAGTACTGCATCTAACTCTGGAGCCCTCAGCACAGGAAAGACATGGACCTCTTGGAGCGGGTCCAGAGGAGGGCCACAAAGATGATCACAGGGATGGAACACCTCTCTTGTGGAGAAAAGCTGAGAGAGTTTGGGTTATTCAGCCTGGAGAAGAGAAGGCTCCGGGGAGACCTTATTGTAGCCTTTCAATACTTAAAGGGGGCTTCTAAGAAAGATAGGGAGAGACTTTTTAGTAGGGCCTGTTGCGACAGGACAAGGGGTAATGGTTTTAAACTGAAAGGGGGTAGATTCAGACTAGATATAAGGAAGAAATATTTTATGATTAGGGTGGTGAAGCACTGGAACAGGTTGCCCAGAGAGGTGGTAGGTGCCCCATCCCTGGAAACACATAAGATTAGGCTGGACGGGACTCTGAGCAACCTGATCTAGTTGAAGATGTCCCTGCTCATTGTAGGGGGGTTGGACTAGATGACCTTTAAAGGCCACTTCCACCCAAAGTATTCTATGATTCTATGATTCTATGATTACTTTAGCACTCACAATCGCTAGGAATAATATTTTAAGCAATGTCATCAAAGTAATTTAATTGACAGTCCAAATATTAAAATCTAAACAATTGAAGATACAACATAAGTTTAATAAGGCTTCAGCTCTGCAGTGTACATGTCTGTAATTATATTCTGAATAGAATGGATTGTATTTATATCACGTACTTCAACTCATGAAATCTTTGTTCTTTTTAGTTGGTATGCCTAATTGAAGTTAAAAACTATTACATGAAGTGTAATAGTAAAAGAACAACAATAACCATTTTATTTGTTGAAGTATTCACATTAAGAGCAATAAAGGAAAGCCATCAAATATCACAGGATGTTTGATCACTTACAAAGAAAAATAGAGGACAAAAAAATCAAGTAAAAAGGCCACTCCTTATACCCTATAGATAGAATTATGAGAAACAATGCTAGGATTCACCGTGCACAGAGAGAAAGCTGGAATTTAACGATGCATCTAAAAAGCGTCACTGAAAGGCAGCATGATAAATTATTTTTTATCCCTGTTTCCTGAGAAAAGCCTTACAGAGTAATAAATCTCATCTATCTGGGATGATGGTATTTGAATCAGGGAAGCAGTAAGCCTGTAGGCTGAAATTACCTACAAGATGATATCAAGTGTGGTGTTTTCTGCACCAGAGAAATGACTTTAATCTAATAAGACAGGTATTGAGAAATTCTCAAAATCAAAACTTCATCATTAGTAACCTTAATGAATGCTGCTTTTTTTTTTCCTGAGCTGTAGGCCAAAGTCAATTGAATTTCCAGACAAATAATTTCTAGTTAGTCAGTAGGTAAGGAACAACCATGCTACCAAGGCAACAGAACACAATAGAGGTAATTAGCCCCACAATCCCAATAATTCTTTGCATTATTCAAGGAAGCAAACAATTAGATATATATGACCTGATATGAGTACACTCATGTCACAGCTTTCCACTTGAAGTGAAAGACACCCCTCTGATGAAGAAATCCCATCCATCTTGCAGAATACTTCTCTAAGTAATAGAATTCAGGCTGGTTGGCTGGGTGGTGGCCCTGGCCCCAACCATTGTTTCCCGATTTATAAAGGCCATTATCTTTTGTATAAAAGGGGGAAAAATGCCATCCTTCCCCTTTCTCCCTCTATACACTTCTCAGACCCTGTTACCTAGTCTTTATTCAAAAAGCTATAACAACCAGGCTCCTCAGCAGAGGTATTTATCCACACTACCACTACACTCTGCAAGGAAGGCATATTTTTATAAGCTCCAAAGATGTGTTTGCAGATGCCATACCAATAACCTTGCAAGTTCGTCAGCCCTGTCAACTTGTACCATCAACATAAAAAAGTGAAGCTAAGGAGTAGACTTTAAGGAAGGAAGCTCAAGAACTGTTTACTTGCCTTTAAATTAAAAATCAGAGAAGCTGGAGGTGTTAGGACTTGCTAACACAATCATGTTCTAGATGATGTCTTACAGAAATACTGCATATAAAAAAAGATTTCTCTATGTTTGCTTCAAAACACAGTGCTGACATTCAGCTTTCAAATTGACAGCTGTTGTAATAGATGCCGCCTCACCACCTCTTTCAAAAAAAAGGTACAAGTGATCAATATTTGGAATCAAGTATGTTCAGAAGCTTGATTCATGTTTATAAGTAAGTTCAAGACCAATATAGAATCACTTTAGTATGCCATAACTACAGTAGGAATTTGATAGCTTCACAACAGGCTTAGAAGAGAAAAAAAAACATATATGCAACTGAGAGAGTCAGATTGTCAGAAAAGAGGTGGTTGAAGTTAACAACTACAGCTGAACGAAGACATTAGGAACATACCTAGGGTTATGAAACAGCTCCAAAGAGTTTTGTTATCCCACAGTCAGAGAGAATGTGGCACAGACTTTCCATTTAAAACTTCAAATCATGTAAATTTCTATCCTATTAGGTGCTAGTTTTCATATCTCATACTACCTGTGGTAGCCAACCTGACTGTATAGCCTTTAATCAAACTTCTTCATTCCTCTGGAAATCAATGTCTACAGAAATGAATTTGCATTTCAAAGTAGACACATGGAAAAATGTTAAGTCTTCCTTCTGGCACTTCATTCAACAAATATTAAAGAATATCACAGCTTTTTTCATGCCTTCTCAACTTTGCTCAGTAAAAGCAAGCTGTGCTAGACTGTCATATTATAGATAGTGCCTTTAAAAGTGTTCTACAGTAGAGAGCATAAAAATACAATTAGGATAAAATATTTGAACACATTCTTGCATCTAAGAAAGACAAACTGCAATATCTCTCTCCTCTGTCTCGTAGACATCCATATCTCCCACACAGTTGTGTCTGAAAATTATTTCCTTCAGGTTTAATCTGACTATATTACACATCCTTTAAACTCAAACTTTTAACCTTGATTCAGTGCTTAGAATTATAAAATAAATTTTGTCCCTTTAGAATTATTCAGATATTGAAAGGGCAGTTCATCTATGAACAGATGAATCTTCCCATCATAATTCTGAACATTTTGTCTCCCATCAAGCAGGCCTCTTAACCACCTCTCCAGTTTTCTGTCAATTACAGTGTTACACAACTGTTTCACAAGTAATTTTTTTTTTTTTTTTCTCTGTCAATATTTACCTGTGTCACCATTCAAGTTTTCCAGGACTTCAAGATCTTAACTTTTCAAGGAACAGAGACAGAATGTTTACTAGCTCAAAATCTTTTGCACAGGTTTCTAATCAAAATAAATGTATGTTAAAAAATTAAACAGTAATATTTCCCTATTGTGCCAAAACAGATGCAAGACTTCTCTCATTTAAGCTTTTTCAAAGGATTTTGTGCATTTTCAGAGTTCCAACAAGATGCAGTGACTTAATTGTAAGAACAGGAGCCAACTGGAAAACCATGTCCTTTTTTCCAATGGAAAATGTTTATTTTATTTGTTTTCTGATGGAAAACCTATATTTTGCATGAAGGACAGATATCACAAAGAAAGAGGAAGATGATGATATGTGGAAGAAAAGTAAAATATGCAGACAACCAGCAAAAGTATGGATTGACAATGGCTGGCGATGAAAAGTGAATTATTTGGTAGGACAGAAGAGAATGCCGAAAGGGGAAACATTTGCCTGAAGATACTTCTCTACCAGAACTCCTGAGGGATGGCAGCTGGGATGGATCTTAGTATTTTCATCTACATTTTTTGTACAAACTGTGCACCAGGTTATTTGATGTCAGTGATATTTACTGGTAATCCTATGCTAGGAGCACTGTCAACACAGAAGAATACTGAAATATCCTGTAGGAGTATGAAGGGCACTTGATGCTTAATTACATTTTTGTTACTGGCTATAAATGCCGACCAGCTTGAGGTAACTGAGAAAGAGAATGACCTGGGTATGGCAGGTAATCTCCACCACAAGTCAATAATATGATCAACCTGAAAAAAGTTGCTCCCATAGAGTCAGAGAGACATTAAGTCCAACATATGATGTACATTTGAATGACTATATACAACGAGGTCATATAAATTCAAAAATGGTTAATTGAAATTAGGAGAGATGAAGAAGTACGGTGGTACCTATTAAGAGCCACAAAAACTCTCATAACTTGCATGGCCAATTGATGACAACTAAGAACTAATATTTCCGTAGTACCGCTCCTCGTGTAGCTACTTGGTGGTCTATAGTACACTTCTCATTGACTTCAGTTGTAACTATTACTGCTCATCACTCCTGTCAAATAGGCATCAGGGTTTCAAATGGGTCTCTGTTACATGCAGACTAAATGGTTAGGTACCACTGTTCACTTTATTACACTAGAGAAAAGGACGTGTAGAGTAAAGAGCTAATATATGTGAAAATACTATTTCCGAAACTCAATAAAATTAAGCTTTTCAGTGTGTCAATATTCCCTCTGAAAATGATTACAAATTGACTGAAAAGATAATCAGCCCAAATCCTTCCATCTCCTTCCAGAAAAGTTTGGAAAAAAATGTTTTTGAGGAAAAAATACCAGCCACAGTTCAGGCCAGCACCGAGCAGGATCAAGCTGAAAAAGAAAAAAGAGCCACAAGCAAGTCAAAGCTGGATTTTTCTGGGGGGCTTGTTTGTTAATCTGGTGTGTGTGTGTGTGTTTGTTGTTGTTTGAAAGCAGAGATTTTTTAGGAGAAAGGAAGTAAAAGTTTTTAGCAGGTAGCTAAGAAACCATTTCCTAAGATCAGTTATTATACAGAATATTACATTTTGGGATTTTATTGTTGCCTACAGTATTGCAAAATTACATTTCCTGGGACATATTAACTTACTGTGAGTTGTATGAGAAAAGAAAACTAAGGTACTGTATGTTTTTTGAACAATGGTATTTTAGAGAAATTTGTTGCCTTTGGGAAACATTAAGTTTGTGACAGAAATTTCTTCTAATATTCAATAGCATCAGGAGGGGTACAGAATCTTTGAGGCAGGAACCAATCTGAGCTATTGCTCAGAGCTACACTGTGAAATCAAGAAACTAGATTTCACTGAGACATTGTACTAAAAAGCTTCCCAGATATCATCTATTCCAACATAGGCTGTGAAAAGATTCTCTCCTTGAGCTTAATTTCTTTTTGAATTATCTACCTATAAAAGCACAATATGCCTTTAGGTTCTGTGATTACTACATTTATTATCTACATAATTCACCCATTCCTACCTGACAATGTGTCAGGTTTGAATAGGCAATAGCTATTGTCTTCTTGTGAATTGGAGCTTGATTAAACGAACACTAATGAGCCATTGACTGTTATTTGGCCCCAGAGCATACAAACTTCATGACTGGCAATGTAACGGAAAGAGAAAGCAAAAACTAGCCACAAAGAAAAGCTCTTCAGGAGTTGCCATATAAAGCAGTGAACAGAAATTATGACAATCATGTCAAAGTAAATGCAGCAACTTTCCCTCAAACAAATCCTGTCTATTCCCACCACTTTAAAATAAGCAAAGAAAACTCATTAAGGCAAAATTAATTTGATTCTACAGATTTGATTCTTCTATTTTAGAAGAATACCATGTGGAAGAATTTTTGCAACAGACTTGAACTTGGTGATTTGGCCACTTCTGACATAAATTCAGTGTGGACATCTAATGTCGTCCCAGAATAGGTGGGATGTGTCTGGGATATCAAAAAGGACACAAGAGACAATCCTTTCTCCAGTTGTTACACACTAACCTCCTTTTGGGTCGTGTCTCAAAACCTACTGAGAAAAGAGCAAACTATCAAAGAATCTGGAAAGCTTTACTAGTTTATGCTTGACAATAGCAAAATGTTAGAGAGGTATTCACACTCCTACTGTAATCTACTTTAGATTCATCCCACTGACCATTTAGTCCAACCTTGTTCCAGTACCAGATACTTCAAAAGAAGGTGTAACACACTGCAACTGGGACACGGTACCATCTGAATGCCTTTAAGGTGAGTTGGTATTCATTTAACATTTGTGTCACCAACACCTAGACATAAAGAAAGCATTTAAACCTGTTGCAGATTTGTTCAACTCAGTTTCCTGCAGTAATAAATTCCAGAGAAAGCAATTCCTTTTAACAGCTGGAAATTCACTACATTTCTAATGTCACTTATGTCCCTTTTACATCTATGCTATTGCTTTCTGAAAACAAATAAAATTCTTGGATTGTAGCTTTCAACTTTAAATTGATTCATTGTCATTATGCCATTCCCACCATCACCAGGATGATTTGACTAAGGACATTAGAAGAAAAACTAGAGCAAACAGCAGGAGACCTGTAGTTCTAAACACCTGTAACAGACTCATTTAAATAATTTGGAGAGATATTATGGGAGAAGATGCTGTTGTGAGAAACTGGGATCTTCCAAAAGGGATGGCTATTATGACACCATCTCACTATCTCTGCTGGGAAGGTTAAGAAGATACAGAACTCTGAACAGAAAAAGACTTTCAGGAAAAGTCAACAATAAGAAGGTTAAATAATGTATTTAGTGATTATGACTGCTAGCATCAATAACTCATACTAGTTCTGTACACTAGTAGGAAAAATCGCCTTGCTTTATGATAATGACACGTAGCAAAGAGATACTGAAAGGTCATAAATAGCTTATTTGAGATTTACTCAAAACTAGATTATAACTTTTGTTTCCTTTCTGCAGCTAGGAATCTCTGCCTAAGAGAAGGAGTTGGCCCTTCAGATATCAGGTAACATGTAGTTGAGGGCTGAGGTAGAAGAATGCATGATTATTTAATTATGTCGTAAGTAATATTGAATGGAAAATGAGTAGCAAAGTAAACGAGTGCAGGGTAACACTACAGGCAAACTTGGAATTTTTATATACGATCCACAGGCTGTGACGTGGTTCATCTTATATTGAATACATCGCACTTTTAGACAATATTTACTCCTTCATGGAATCACTGCGTTTTATTATTTTTCCCTATATGTCAGATTTATTATTAAACTTTAACCCACACAGCTGAAGTAAATTATATGTATGTTAATAATAGCTGTAAGCAATGATAAGACTACAAGGCTAATGCAAATAAATACTAAACAAAAGTTTTCACAGGATTCCTTTAAATTTTAGATTAAACTTTAAATGTTAGTTACATACATATTAAAGCTGTAATGCAGAGGCATCATAAGGGCAAAGGTTCCTTCAAGCAATTTACTGACCCCATAACTGAGAATATTTACGTTACACCTATAAAAATGTTCTGCATGGTTTTAACACTGTATTTAAAACTATGATCTTTGTGTTAACTCGCAAGATATCTCATACAGAATGTTAGCTATAGAAGGCTTGGCATTTTTTGTCAAAAGCTCCTCTACGGTGAAACGAGGAGCTAATTGCACACAACATTGCCAATACTTCCAACGGGGTCAGTGCTAGTGGTGTCATGATAGGGGACTATGCAGTGTCACCATCATTCCTCCATCATATTACTCAATACACATCACTGTGTGGTGCTGTAGCGTGAATAGTCGCTCAGGTAGCCTTACCTTACCTTGACAAAATTACCCTGGAACAAACCCTCAGGAACTGAAGCACAGATCACAAATCATTTTAAATCAGAATTTTTCTTTTTCTTTCAAATTCTACTCCTCCCTGAACAATAAATATAGAAGTAGAAAAGCACAGCAGTAAGCATACAGCAAGAACACCTCTTCCAAGGGAGAGGCAGTTCTGTCAAAACATTCTGTTTGCCTTTTCCCCATTGTCTGAATTAATGCATGCTGACAGTCACACCAATTTATGGCAATGAGCAAAGCACCAAAAGAAGAAAAAGTAACTTCTATTAGTAAGATATTATCGGTTTCTGATGTAATTCCTTATGGGAAACATACCGTACTTTGAGTTCTTTTTCTGTCCTGTCTTTCCTTTCCTTGTCTCTCAGAAATGACGAAAACGTAGTTCTGGCTAAGTTGCTTACGCCTCAGGAACATGTCCCACTCATTGAATGTTTCCCTGCCAGGCTCTCTTTATCTGTGTTTGTATCCTGTATTATAGAACACTCTGCAAGCTTCCTGGGCTGGCAACTGTCTGTACTTTGTGTTCGTACAGCATCGGGAAGCAACAGTCCCCTAGGTTATGCTTACTGACAAGTATAACAGGAAAGGGCCTTAATGTCATCTTGCTACCTCCCCTTGGATAAATCAATCTTAAGACAAGGAGAAGAGTTGCTGGGAAATTGTAGATTTGTAGATTCAGCCCTATAAAATGTTTTAGAGACACCCGTAAAGACTGTGGCTTTCTCTTTTGGTCATTTCTTAACTCTTGCTTCATTCACTTCTTTAAACTTGTTATTAATACTAAAACTACAATGTCCATCTATTATGTTTTGCAATGTGGTTCTTGTTAACATTTCTCTTCATAAGCCCACAGGTAACACTTGGAAAATATTTTGCAACATAAACTGGCAAGCTGAATTCAACTTCTTAATCCCATTTCCTAATAATTTGAGCCACTTTCCACATATAGAGTCCTAGTTTGTATTTCTGGCTACCACTACATGTTTACTGCATTCAGTGAGCACTTAGATCAAGAACTGGGAAGAGGATCACACAGCATAGTCCAGATGGGTGGAAAATTGTAATCACAGTTGGGATTGGGGAAGTAGGACTGTATTTATGCTACCAGTCTTGCGGTAAGTTTCAACAACTCTGAATTTGGCACGAAGTGAATAACAGTTCATTAGCTTCATATTTCTGGTTTTATTGCCTTTTTTTCTAGCAGCTAATGTATAAGCAAAATGTTCTGTGAAGTCTACTGTGCCCTTCCACTTGCCTCAGTTTGTAGCATGCACCTGATCCATGCTATGAACATCTAAAAATACTTCATAGAGTGGTGATGGCTCCCAGGTAGAAGTATCTAAAGCCAAGACAATGCATTGTTGGCGTGGGGTTATACGCCTGGGAGAAATCAATGTCCCAGCATATTAACACAGTGCAATTTTCCTAATGGAAAAAAAAAAATCTGCGTAGTTATGTTACTCAAGTAGATATTGTTTCCAGCAATAAGCCCATTCAGGAGAAATGCAAAACCTCACAACTGAGGATACGGGTGACTTAAAATTAAGTTTCAGTTTTCAAAGAGGTACTCACAAAACCTGATTCATATATATCTGAGCTAAGCAATAAACCTCTCTTTCAGTGATTCACTTATATTTCTCCTATCTATCATCTTCCTAAACTTGGTAAGCACCAAATACATTTGAAGACCTTGGAAAATTTTACTGAAATTGGCCAGTACAGTAAAAACATATGAAAAAGGAAGCTGTGTTCTGATGGCTGAGGTCTGGGTGCTCCCATGGGTGAGAGATTTGCAGGTATTTTCCAGTGAAGATGCAGAACCTTTGGGAACAGCAGGGATCATTGGGCATCCTGAACATTTACAGGAAACATCACGTAGATGATCTAACTTTTCTTAATTAAATTTTACAGAACTGAAAATTCCTGCCTTGGGTATAGGAACAACCTGTGATTACCCAGTGTCTTTTAGCAACCTTTTCTTCCTCAGTCGCATAATCTTTCTCTGCCTGGTCTTAGCAGAGTACTTGGGTAAGATTAATTTACAGCTTACTTTTACTTAAGCCACTCCTAGCAGAATACTCTATAAAAAGCGAGTCCCTGGCACATTTCCAGTAAAGGCTCCAGTATAGGAGCTGCTTTTAAGATTTTTAATCTGAATTTCAATTCTTTGTAACCAAATATCAAGACACTCATTAACTCCACTGAGTGTTATTTGCTCTTCTATAGGAATGAATATAAAAAGACTTCCAAAACTCCCTCATTGTTTGCTGTAGGGCAATGCAGAATATTGTCCACATGATTCTTGAAACCTGTGGACAAGAGAGAGAAAACTTGACAGATTCTGTCATTGCAATACATCCTCAAAAGCAAAAAAGGCAGCTGGGATGAGAGTAAAGCTCACGGATAAGGAAGGATTTAATAAGCTAGTCCCACTAAAGTTACAAATAAGACAAATTAAAAACCTTTTATTGTCTTTATGCTACATTCTTCCTGCAAAGTGTATCTCGTGTTTGTGCTATTTGCAGCAGCTCTGTGATCTTAAGGGGAATCTCACAAACGATGCTGGTTTGTGCACAAACAATGCTGGTTTGTCTAAATCATAACTAAAGAAGAGAGCAATAAAAACAGAATATGGAGGTTAAAGTTTTAAACTTGTGTTTAAGTGTAAAGCCATACTTTTGCTTTAAATAGAAAGTGTCAAATATGAGTCCCCATATGCCCTAATGATTGCATCTTTAATAAATTGATCAATTCCAATTCACATTCAAGTCAATCAGGAGACTTATGTCATGAGAACTGTATTGAAACCCAGAAGAAATACCAATAAAAATAAATCCCAGTTTTGTTACGTTATGTGAAATAACATTTTGTTACAAGTGCATTATACTAATTATGTTAACACTTGATGCTCTATTTGACATAGATAAAAGAACAAGTAAATTTAAAAAGCATTTTACAAGAAAATATTTTCTTTCCATACTCAGAGGAAATTGTTTTGGATTGAAAATGCTCCTGAAATTCTGAATTATTTATTTCAAATATAAAGAATATGGATTAATAAAGTAATTATATTTTGCCACAAATATTTTAAACCCAACTATGACATTTACCTAAAGTTCAAGATAAAATTAATTTTCCTTATTAAAACTAAGTAAAAAACCTTTCAGGCATAAAATGCTGAATTCCAGATATTTCTATAAAATAATTGCGAAGTTCTGTTACACCAAGAGCTATTACTAGAAGCATCTTCATCATGATTTGCTTCCAGTCCATTCCCACTATCTTTGCACCATTTGAGCACCAGAAGGATCTTAAAGCATCCGTAACGGAATAACACTAGACTAACTTGAAATCTAACAGACTGCTTGTTTCTGCAGATCTTCAATATCTGTCTTTCTTCCCCCTTTTATTGTATTTTTCTCCTCTGTGTGTGAAGACAAAAATAAAATATGGTGAGAAAGAGTGAATCTAGTCTCCTCTTGATGCCTGATTCTGAGACTCCTACTATTGATGTAACCAAGACCAGCCCTTAGTTTGCTGTAATTGATTCTTTCAGGGATATCTGAGAGCTGACTTAAGAGTTACCTTCCTCACATATGTTACCTTCAAGTGCCCAATGTACAATTTCATTGTAGAGGACCTGGTCCCAGCTCCTCAGAAATCCTCCCCAGATTGCAATCTCTCAATTGCTAGGCTCCTACTCTCCACTAAGTACTTGGTATCTCCATTAAAACTGCAATTATGAAAGTATGCAGCATTTCAACAAAGTGAGCACAGATCTGTCACTGATCTAATCACAACAGATTACAGCAGTAGCTTGTTTGCTGCAGGAGGCAGTGATTCCATGGGGCATGCTCATGTCTGAAATGACAGAAACAGTTGTGAGAAGCATTGTAAGCAACTGAAGTAAGTTTGATAGATAATCTAAAGAAAATTATTTCTTCCTAGTAATATGACAAAAAAATGTTACGTTATTCCACTAGTAAAAAACTTCATAACAAATGGCGTGTGATTTAGACAGTACAGAACCTGAAGCTCAGATAGCTGATCTGAATGTTAGTTTGAAGTCTTAGGTGACTTACTGCATTTGAATGGAGGATGGAAACCCTGGCCGTTCATAGTTAATAGTGGCCTGTACTTGTCATCCCTTCATTCTGAAAGCAAAACTTCCTTTCCCTCTTAGTAGAGGTGGCAATGTGAAAGTTACATTACTACTACCTCTGTTGCATACATTTTGGTGTTAAACCTCAAACTTTAGTTTGGCCAAGCCACCTTGTGAGTGATGAACACACTGGCACTCACTTCCAGTCATGCTCGCAATGGTGGTTTAATTGCATTTCATTAGATTGAGTACTCAAATCAAAGCCACAAGGACTTGAGAAAATTTATTTCATTATCTAGTTTCTGTGCTGTAAGATAGGACCTATTTCAATTAGTATCTGCAATAAAGGCAAAAGTGTGAGTGAATAGACGAGGTTAGAAAAACAACTATAAGGATATCTTCAAAATATTTCTTTTTTTCTAGTAAATGCTTTGGACAAAAATAAGATGCTTAACTTTGTTATTTTCTGGGGCTGAAACCATCTCTATTTCTGGACATAGTACAGACAGAACGAGAGCTTCATTGGTTTACTTAGGTGACGGAGTATTACAGTAACATATGTAAAATCTGTCTGAAAATGTCTGAAGATGAAGTAGGCTGATAGAGCTGTAGCATATGTCTTTTTTTTCTGTCTGTAACAAAGTACATTAAATGTCAGTGAAGGAGAGAAAAGGTGGAGAGCATTGTTCGAAGAGGTGAAATACTTCACCTCTCCTAAAAAATGGTGTGTATCTCTAAATCATTCTGCATTTATATTTCTAATGGCTATATACGTCCTTATCTGGTTCCTTATCTGTATGCTGTCACAGAAGTGCAGAATGCAATGGCTTCTTTTCTGCCGAGTCTCTTCTGCTCTTCTGCTCCAAGGAAAAGCTCTCAAAACCTCCCTTCACAAAGATTAGGCATGGTCTTTTAGGTACTCCAGATTTTTTTTTCCATTTCTCCCTCATCGGAGAAGACTTTTCTGAACTCCCTCCCTTCCAATGTGTTGGGTTAAGCCTTCAAAAATGTCATTACCCTTACTTCTCCTGGAAATAATTCTTCTCACTTGATATGGTCCTTCTCTGAGGCTCAGAGCCATGACTGATTGCCCTAATGGCTGGCGTACACAACAGGAAAATGAAAAGCTCACATTTTCTTCTGAACTGTGTGCCCTCTCCTATGTGGGGGAAGCAAAAAGAGAGGGGCGAAATCAATACTGAATAGTTTTGCAATTTGTTCAAATGCAGGGAAATTCTCTCCCAGCACCAGGAGCAGAACTCAGAAGCCATCTTCTAATCAGCATAATAAAGCTGGGCCTCATTATTCTGCCTCTATTAATTTGCTATTGGTATACTGGCATTGTTGCTGTGGCACCTGGAGCTTAAGAGGCTGAATTACAAGAGCAGTTATTTCAAAAGCAACATTATGGGCCTGAGACTATGAAAACTCAAGCTAGAATCCTGATGTTAGCTTAGCCTGGCTCTCCAAGGTTGCCTTTCTGTTTGTCTCCTCACAGGGCAGAGTGGTCATATGTGCAGTGAGATCGCGGTGGCAGGAGGCACGCAGTGTGCCTCTCTACCCTGATGTTCCTCAGTAAGGAGAGGCAGAAAAGGAGCGTGGTCTGATCAAACAACTCTCCAGAGGGAGTTCTCTGGAGCATCAAAGCCCTTGATAAGGCAGCTTACACAAAGCCCCCTGCAACTGTAGCGACCAGACTTGTCTAAAATCATTCCCAAGCAAATTTTGAAATGCCAGATAAAAAGTCTCCTCCAAACCATTCACCAAACAGATTTGCTCTTATTCCAACCCACCAAGCCGGTTTGTATCAAATTTTATCCTTGGTAAACAGGGGCCACATTACCACAGCAAGTAGCATGGCCCAGGAGGAGTGCATTTGGGCCCAGGAGGAGTGCATCTGTGCCCAAATCTTCTGCCCAAACTATGTGTGAGGTGTTTCACAGTTTTAGCTCTAGTGCACTGGATCACCGTTAGGAATTAGACTGCATTGAGTGTGGTTCTGGAGTGAAGCGCATTGGTTCATTTAGTAAAATCTTTCAAATTACTCAAACAGCTTCAAGTTCTCTTTGGCACATACAAGTTGTATCACCTAATCACCCCTTCTTTCTCTGGTTATAGCTCTGTGAAGGTAATAAAGAACTTGTATGTGGCTCCTGACAGCCTTTGAATTGGTACAGTACCATTCGCCTTTTTGTGCCATCTGACACAACTTTCTTATTCATTCTGAAAAATCATTTCCCAGGAGATGAGTTTTGAATCTTCTTTGGAAGAAGATCCCCTTGCTACACTTCAAAGCTCCACTCAGCCTGAGGTCTGCGCTGCGGTTTGCTTCAGGCTTGGTTTGCCTCCGACCTGAATGCAGCTAAGGCAGAGGAAGAGGCTCACAGGGATAATGAAACAGACCTTGCAAACCTCCAGAGTTCCTTTTGGCATTTCACTTATCATCTCAGGAATGAGGGCTTTATGTGAGTGACGAGGTTACTCAGCAGCTGCTCTAGTGATTTAGTGTCTGAGGCATTCAAGACATATGGGAAATGTAATAGTCCCGCTAGGTGGATTTTTTCCATCATGAGGAACAAGAAAGCTCAGGAAATAGCAAATTATTGAAGTGATTGTCTGGCATTTCAAAAGGATGGAAAATGTTATAGGGATTGTCATCTAAACACAGCACAAAGCCTTAATGGAAATGGGCTTCTTAATCCTTATGCCTCACTTGGACATTTGAGGAGTATGTATTTTGGAATCCCTTTTATAAGCAAAAAACCTTTCTTGTATACAGTAGCAGCATCATTTCTCAGCAGGTTTCTGATTGCTGAGACAGGCTGAGACATCTGAAGAGCTTTTGTATTGATAAAAGGATCACTTTTCTTTCTGACCTTGTTAGAAACCTTGTCAGTGCAGCTGGAGAACTTTGTATAAAATATCTAAAATGATGGAGCAAATCACAACAGAAGTAAGTGGAAAAAAACTAGGACTGCAAAATCAAAACTATAACTTCCTATTTCTTAACAATCACCCTCAGTCTTAAAATACCAATTTGGGAGTGATGGAAAGTGAAGCGGTTTACGTCACTTCATCACCAAAAAGATAAGGAAAGTCTCCAAAGCAGCAGTAGCAAGCAAGCAAACAGTTTAAAAAATATTAATACCATTTAGCAACAAGGTTATTAACCAGCAAGCTTTCTGGCAAAAAGAGCTTGCCTACAAGAAAAGTGAAATTTATGGTTCTATAGGGAAAACCTTGCAGACCCTATGAAAACAAAACTAAAAAACCCACAGAAAAGCAAAAACACCTTAAAGAATCCAGGACTTCACACTAAATTCAGTATTTTAACCTCTAGAGCTCTTCACGATTTGTCACAAATACTGTATTTGTGACTTAGGCACTGTTTTCTTCCCTGCATCGTCCAACCTCAAAGAAAAGGCAGCATTGCTTAAGAGCATGTTCCTTTGGTGGAGGAGATGGCTATGGTCTCATTTCAGAAGTCAGATACATTAACTATGCTGCAATTACTCCAAAGTTATCTTATTTGCTTGCCACCTATGTAAGCATCAGACGTCATAGCTGCAATCTGAGACATCTGCCTGAAAGTATAAACAAACTCCCTGCACAGACGCAGGCACCGAGAATGTCAGCAGGGAGAGCAGAGCAGGATTAATTTTGTGTACTCACACTGGGCTGAAACACTGAACAAAGACTCAGTATAGCCTTCGGTTTGATAGATCTATATTCTGATACCTTTCATTCACACATAGGGGAAGTTACGTGGAATAAGGCACTGTAAGATATTTCACCCTGAGTGACGGTGTGAGATCAGAGCCCAAGCAGCACACTCAGTGCCACTCGGCAGCAGACTGCGGACACCGGAATAGGGCCGTACACCATGGAGGGAACAGGTGCCCTTTGAACGCCTCAACAGGACATCCACTTCATAATAGGTACATGACCTGTGTCGCTGACACTGCAATACAAGGCACTACGAAGAGGAATGAATCAATAGTTTTGGTCGTTACTAAAAAAAGTGTGAGTTATATTCTTAGGTAGTGTTGTGGGGGTAAAAATCAGTATTTAAGGTAAAAAAGTTAAGAGGTCTGTTTGGTTTTTAAATTCTGTTTTCAGTTTTATGCTGCCATACATCTAAGTGGATTTCGCTATAATTAAATTACCCCAGAAAAAACTGAAAGTGAACCTGACCAAGGGAATTTCAGAGCAGACAGACATAATCCTCTGGTACCCCACAAACTGTGAACCTGTCATTAGGTACGGGAATTAATCTTCTACTTACAAAGCCCCAGAATTTTCCAGATATTGCACTTATTAAAAGTGGGACCTCATATTATGGCTTTTTGGAAAGGATAACAGAACAATTTACCACCATTTACTCATCTGCTGTGGGAACTATGAAAACTGGGACACACCAAAAAGTCAAATATTCCTAAATGTATCGAGGCGAAGGGCTCCAGAGCGGACGATCGTGCCGGGGGACCCTTTCTAAAGCGGCAAAACTGTGGCAAAACCCG
>NW_009194808.1:0-6783 GCF_000690835.1 Fulmarus glacialis | reverse complement strand
CATTGATCCAGCCTGTTCAGGTCCCTCTGAAGAGTCTTTCTACCCCCAAGCAGATCAACACTCCTGCCCAACTTGTGTCATCTGCAAACTTACTGAGGGTGCACTCAATCCCCTGATCCAGATCATTGATAAAGATACTAAACAGAACTGGCCCCAATACTGAGCCCTGGGGAACACCACTTTTGACTGGCTGCCAACTGGATTTAACTCCATTGACCACAACTCTTTGGGCCCGGGCATCCAGCCAGTTTTTTACCCAGCGAAGAGTACACCCATCCAAGTGATAAGCAGTCAGTTCATCTAGGTGACAAGGTAAAAAATAGCAATTGCTGGAAAGTGCATCATGAAGGAAGTTAATATGAAGGAACAGGAACATATTTTGGATTTTTTTTTTCCAAGCATGTTATTAAAAGATTTGTCTGTGATATTCCAAGGTCTGTGCAGACAGTGGAGAAAAGATTGGTGGATCCCATAGTGTACTGGAAAAGTAAAATGTCTACGGACCAATGATCAAACTAAATGACTACCTAGGCAGAAATGTGTGGGCAGATGAGTGATGATATTTCTCATTTCCTTATAATTAAGCAATCTGATAGTATACATGATTGTTTCAGTAATAACTGCTCAGCATTTCATTCATATAAGCCTCACTGTAATGAAGAAAACTGTTCCAGCATTCACTCAGGTCAGAACTTCTAGAAAATGTTGTGTGCTGCTTTTGCTTTTTTTTGTTTCTCAGCTAAACTTAACAAAGTTAACAAAAATGTCAAATGCTCAAAACCAAGCTATTAGCTGCACCTGCTATACCAATTCATTTATTCTCTCAGCTGCCTTGTGCTGCTACAGGGACCTGCAGATCTCCTTTGGTAACACTTTTGATCTGATTTGTAACAAATATACCGGTGGATATGGTCTGTCCCTGAACCAGCTCGATACTTTACCTACCTAAAACAGACTTGGCAAAATAAATAGGTCTGTCCTTATCTGCCTTGCCTTTTGGGCAAGGAGTAGCCATTTGGGTAAGATTATATTGTATGACTATATTTAACAGAAGAACATTGAAATAAAAGATTTATAAGGTTGCTTCCAAACCTTTCTTATTCAGTGTTTTTGAAATGTTGCTACATCTGTTCTGTAACATAAGGGTTTACAATGATGATTTTATACAACAGTAGGATACCCTCCATGATATCACTATTTATGTCTGTGCTGAGAGGGCAGCTGTAGTAGCAAGGCTGCATACCAATGTCTCAAATCTGGTTTCTTACCAGAGTCTTTACAGAAGAACTAGACTATCACCTGTGCTATAAGCCAGTTCCTCACAGTAGAGAGTCCTGTTTTCACAAAATTGGTGGAGAAACAGTTGACCTGCTCAGTGCATGGGACATATAAGCAAGTGTATGCTTTTTCTCCAACCCTGTAAATGTTCTCATCTTCAAATTGAGCAGCTCTTTGAACAGATGAGACAGTGGAAATAGTTTAATCTTTTGATAAGATCAGTAACTAGTTGGGTATTATGTGAGACAGGATAACCTCTGTGCTTGGAAATCCTGTGAAAATTCCTGGTTGGGTAGTTTAATATTGCCTCTAAAATGCCTCTTTTGATTTCATTTAGTCACTCTTAATTTCATTCTGCTTTGATATCTTATTTTGTTACTGATTTCTCTCAGAAAGATATTTGAAATATGAGACAATACTGCTTTTTTTTTTCTCTCTTATAACCTCTGTAAGTATATTCTTGGTCTATTGGCTCACTTCAGACTTGGATAACTTGATTAGTCCGTATAACTGCTCTGTGACTAATGATACTAAAAGCAATTGGGAAGCATTTTGCCACTTCAGTGAAGTAAGTGCTTTTTGACTATCATACAAAAAGCTAGCCAAAGATGGCTGGCTGAACAGTTTTTAAACCAATTAAAGGCCAAGAAGGTTGCTAAATGATGCTTTTTTTTAAAAAAAAAAAAAAGGAATATCCAGGGAGCAAGACACCAAAAAGCCCAGCAATCAGCAAAATAATAGATGATATGGTAAAGAATAGAACTGGTAGGCATAAGTACGCATAACTTCCTGGGGAAATGTCAGTATTGCTTGGATAAAGAGAAGTTCTGTCTTGCAAGGGTATTAGAACTCTCAGAAGAACTCAATAAACACATGGAAAATGATGAATATATGCATCTATTTACCTGATTTTCCCCAAACTATATCTGTTTGTCAGATTCCTCTACCAAGGCACTTAAAGAATATATGCAATCATTCTTTAAGAGGGAAAATCGTGGCATAACTAAGAAGTAGCTTAAAACGGAGAACAGGGATAAATGTCCTTAAAGTAAAAGGAAGTCATCCTAAGCATTGCATAGGAACTTTGGCTGGGAGCTGTGATGTTCAACATATTAAGACATTATTAGAAAAAGGAGAGACTACTGAGGTGATTTTGTTAACAACATTATGTTAATTAAGGTGGTGAAGACAAGGGCTAATGGCTAAGAATTACAAAAGGACCTTAAAACATCATGTGACTGGACAGTAAAATGGCAAGTGATGTTTCATGTAGCTAAATGTCAAGTGGTGCACATGGAGGGGAAAACATTCCTGGTCATATATAAAATTATTTTCTCTGAGCTGATCTCACTTAAGAGTGAGATCTTGGGCTATAATAGAAAGGCCTGTTATTGTACAAGGATGATAATCAGCAGCAATTAAAAAAGCAAAGTGTATGTTTGAAGTTATTGGGAAATTAATATAGAATAAATCTAAGGAACATTGTTACACTACTGTACAAATCCAAATTTTGAATGCACCTTAAACACAGTGGATAGTTTTGCTTCCCTGAATCAAAACAGATCTAGAGGACTGGAGAGAATACAGGGATTCAACAAAGATGGTCAAGTCTATAGAACAGCTCTCACAGTAGAAATGATGGAGTAAGCAAGGACTTCTGATAGCATTTCTCAAATAGCATTTCCATCCGTAGTAATGCAGAGATAAAGCAGGGTGAATAGATAAGCAGCTTACAATTGTTGCAACTGAATGTATATTTATACGGGTCTAGCTGGGATGGAGTTAATTTTCGTCATAGCGGCCTCTTTGGTGCTGTATTTTAGATTTGTGACTAAACCAGCGTTGATAACACACTGGTGTTTTGGCTGTTGCAGAACAGTGCTTGCACAGCATCGAGGCCTTTTCTGTCTCTCAGACTGCCTCCCAGAGAGTAGGCTGGGGGTGGGCAAGGTGTTTGGAGGGGGCACAGCTGGGACAGCTGACCCTAACTGACCAAAGGGATATTCCATACTGTATTACGTCCTGCTGAGCAGTAAAACTCAAGTGGAGTCTTTCCAAAGTAGCCGTTGCTCACAGACTGTCTAGGCATCATTCTGCTGGTGAGAGGTGGTGAGTGATTATGTTTGCATTGTTTGTTTGGGGTTTTTTTCCTTTTTTTTTTCTGGTTCACTTAGTAAACTGTCTTTATCTTCACCCACAAGTTTTTATTGCTTTTGCCCTTCCACTACTCTTCCTCATCCTGCTGTGGGAGAAAACAAGTGAGCAGCTGGTGGGTGCTTAGTTGCTGTCTGGGGTCAAAGGACCACAACATATGTGTGTGTACATATATATTCATAGATATATATTTATTTACATATAAAATTGCCAGTTGTGGAATTAGAGTTCTATGTGATGGGAGTGTTAAACAATAAATCAATCATCAAGGTCTCTTTCAAACTTCAAAACACAGTGACTTTTGATCAGTAATAGTACCAGCCAATGGTTAGTTCTTATTCATTATCAGTCATTATCGTTACATTTTCAAACAATTGGCCCTTACCAGTTATATCCCACATCAGCTGTGAATGTACAGTACCTTAAAGCTGGTGCTGTGTAGTTTAGCACTGATGGCTGTGGTCCTCGATGGTCTTAGTGATCAGGCGTGAGAGCTCTTCAGTGAGGGAAGCCTGAAACAAAACGAACATCTTTCTTCCCCACCCCTTCTCATTCACTGTTGAGTTTTTATAGTCCTCTCGCCTTCCACAAAAATAAGGGAGTGATCTCACCTTCTCCCCACACAGACTTGAATTTTAAGACAAGACAAGGATCCTTTGCTCTTACCTTGCAAATTTTGCTACTCACACATGTTTTGTTGTACGCTGTTTGTGAAATTATACCATAAGCCTCCATTTATCCTTTTGTGATTATGTATTATTTATATATTTCTGCTTAACTTCATAACAAAATGTTATACAATGTCACTGGTTAACCTATTTTAGTGTGTTTATTTATGCCTTCAAAGAAAGCAAACATTAGTTATATCCTGCTTAGTATACTTTGAATTTATGGGTGCAACAAGCCTCTACATTGGCTATACAACTCTCTCCTGAATTCCTGAACTAGTGCATTGTCCTGTACAAGCAATGAGGCTGTTAAATCTTCTGACTTAATTACTCATTCAAGGTGGAAAGCTAATCCACAACTAAGACAGAAGAAGGCCCAAAGGGAGAGAACAAAGAGTTGATGCAATCCTTACCACGTATGATGGCTCAGGATATTCAGCAGCGAGACGCCTGAGAACAAAAATTTCCTCTTTCATCTTTCATAGTGCTGGATGGAAACTACAGCTTCTGGTGAAAAATTAACTACAATTATTCTGTAATTTGAATGTGCAAGAGGCTTGATAAGTATTGAGAGAATTAGCTCATAGCAACTGTGAGTGTAAGGCCCTATTCCACCATCTTTTATTTGCTTTGTTTATGGTTTGAAAGGCTGAAGGAATTAAATGTTTTTCCTGTACAAGATCCTGTATTGCATCTCAGTTTGGGCAATCCTTGTATTCTCAGCAAAATTTGGTATCAAGCTTAATGTGACATTGTAATAGGATCAGAAATTCAATCTATTTCTAAATGCTTCTCCACAAGCTGCATAGACTGATGCACTTCCCAAGACTTTTGCTAAAAATAAAATAGATACTGACCTCAAAAGAAGTAAACTGCATCTATTAGTAGAGGAATTCTTGGAGGAAAAAAACACATTTGTCATGAAATTACATAACAACAAGTTTTGATTTTCTCAGTTGCCAGGTGTGAGTCAATAGCTTATGTTTCTCACCATACTCTTGATGAGAGAACTATAGAGGACAATTACCATCTAATGTCATTTAATGTGAGAATTATTCTTTTTTCATGTCACACTTCTTATGGAAAAGAAAAAAGAAATGTTATTGCCATGACTGTCCTCCAAGCAAGTGGATTTAAAAATAAGTGAGCAAAATAAGACAGACCTTACTTGTCACAGAAAGAGGATTGAGACTTCAACCAAGCTGCAAAATTCATGATGTCATTGAAAGAGTGAGGTGATCTATCACGAAATAAGCAGTGAGATAAACTGTATTTAATGTTTACATCAATAATTTTCAATGAAATTGTTAACTGGCCACATTTCTTCCAGTTTCTTGAAGAGTTTTCTCACACCAAAGTTTTGCAGTTTAGAAGCATGGTAAAGACAATCTATGTTATCTCAAACATGAACATTTGTATATTTGTTTAAACTGTTCACACAATTCACTGAGCTGGTGTTTGGAGTTGGACAAGTTGTGCAGTGAAACAGTGAATTGATATTGGGATTTTTATGATTAGAACAGAAAATGCTGATGGAATTTATGTAAAAATTACTTAAATATATGTTGGGGATCATTTGACTTAAACTGTTGGGTTTTTGTTAACTTTTTTGGGTGGGTATTTAAATGTCAGCTCTCATGAACTTCTACTGGAATAACGAGGACAAGAAGAGCTGTGGTAAAAGGTGTTGGATGTAACATGCTCATAAGAACATGATTTTAAGTACAAGGATGTTCTCTGAATTAATGAGATCAAAACCAGATTACATTGTAATGTACTGATTAAAAAAGGAAAATACCAGAACCCATGTTTAGCAACTGTTATTAAGTTCAATCATTTCAAAACAGCTAATATGTTTTACAGCTGAGACAACTTACTGATTAATTTTTACTCATCAAATAAATCAATTGTGCTTATTTTGATTCTTCTGTAATCAGAATTATTATAAAACAGTAAAAGCTTTCCACTATATTTCACATCAGCTCCTGCCAGCTAGTTTTCTGTGCAACTATGAATAATTGCGTGCTTAGGTGTTCAAGGGGGTTGGCTTTACACAAAAGGCCAGAATGGATTTCAGGTTAAGAGTTACAAACTGGGGTTAAATATGAGATACACCCACAGAGCTGATGCTTCTATCACTTTCTTTAATCACCATTTAATTAGATGGCTCACTGACCTTGGGATACAGAGACAGAGTTCTCTGTACCTCTTTAATGGACGGAGCAGGGGAAACAGGACAGGCGATATTGAGTGTCTTTTAAAATATAGCTGTAGCAAACAGAGAGTAAAGAAATGTTTAGCAAGATTCAGTGCATTACCCACATCTGAAAATTACATGTCAGCAGAGTTCCAGAGGCACTTCTGTTCCTTACTTCAACTACCATGTCCAAAACTGGAAATTTTTTGTGAAGCAACAGGGTGTCATTCCTCAAGATATCTACCTGTGTTCTAAGTCAGGATTATAAATTGTCTGAGTGCAAAAGATTAGCTTTAGTACTCTTGGTTAATCAAAAAGAACTTAAGACGTTTCCACTCTTGATGCTTCCATTGAATAATTTACGGCCTCCTCTGCTGGGTAAGCTTACCTAGTAGACAACAGGGATTCTTGTGGTTGTGTTAATTCTCCATTCACCATCTCAGCTGAATGAGAAATCACTGCGTTCCCTTCTTTAAGATTGTAGGG
>NW_009194807.1:13906-20783 GCF_000690835.1 Fulmarus glacialis | reverse complement strand
GGGGCGCGGGTGCTGTGTTCTTATAGTTTTGTCTAAAGTCTGACCCAAACCATCATTTCAGTCAGCAGGTGGGTATGGCTGTTGCTTTCTGAAAGAGAGAGTGTAGTTAAGCCAAGTGGATGAACTCTTAACAACAAACAAGCCCCAGACAGCTAACTAAAAGCTTAACATCTAGAGGTAGTAATCCCAAGAGGGAGATACTAGATGTACAGTCAGGTTTCAGATCACTCTGCGGATACATAGTGAACTGAAGATTATCACTGTGTAAAGCTGCGCAGAATTTTTGTCAGGGTGCATGGCGATCAATGTGAAAGTTGAACTGGCAGTCGCCCATAAATCCAGATAGTTTGGGGGCTGCTAGAAAAAAGCAGTTCCTGTTATGCTGCGCAGTATTTTATATATAAACAAGAGAATACTGCACCCGAGGGTAGGCAGCAATTAGATTATTTAAATGTTCTGCGTGTTGTACTCCCTCTTGCAGATGTGTTACATGTTTGTTGAAGCTTCGTGCTGAATTAATGGTTACCTGTTTTCCCATGCACCGAGTAGGATATATGAACTGGGATGTACCTTGTGTGTGCCGGTCATCTGTTGGTACTGGGGTAATGTGATCTGACAGCTTTTTTTAGTATAATCTAGGATTTTAAGTAAATGTAACTAGTTTTCACATACCCAGTATATCATGAATGCTTTCTACTAAGTGCTTATAGCTGTTTTAAACAAGGGTGTGATAATCTCATTGGAAAATTACTGTTCTGCAGAGATTGCCTTCCAGAGCAAGGCTGGTTAGTGAGTAGTCGTCAAGGAGGAGCTGATTTAGGGTGTTTTTTGTCTTGCCTCAGAAGATTTTCGAATACTTCCTGTTGTGGCTGCGCGTGTCTAAGTGCTTGGCAAAGTAACGTTGTGCTCATGAAACTCAAGTCTTCCCAGTGTTGGCACCTAGATTGCTGTCTCAGAGCTACCTAAGACTACACAGAAGGTTTAAGGCGGGGCGGGGAGGGGGCCTGTTTCAATTTATGAATGTATTTTCTATTGGGTGATGGGAGAAGAGTGTGATTTACCTGTGACAGCTGCTTAAAAATGCTTAGTGACTAAGATCTACACCAGGAAAAGCAATTTCAGAACTAGATTTCCTTTAGCTTTGTGAGAAAGCACTTATTTTATTGATAGTTGTATTCCCCCCTCCCACCCACCCTGTAATTCCCAAACCAAATGTGCTGAACTGTTTAGAAACTAACTAGCTAGAGAGGAAGCATTTAAACAAAATTAGCAGGATGGGGAAGTACAAGGAGAAAAGACTGTTTGCAAAACTGGCTTCCATTATTGGATTAAGTGAGGAATTGAGGATCACGGAGTAACACCATTCTAGTTATAAAAAAAAAAAGAAATCCAGTGGAGCATTATTAAAACCGAAGTGTGCACAGGGATTGAAAATCATCCTTTTCTGCAGAGCTGGTACTTATTAAATTCAAGGCCAGGCTCAAGGTCATTGAAATATTGCTAACCTTGAGAGTTGTGGGGTTTGGGGTCATTTGGTTTTTTATGTTCCTATCACCTTTGACAAATACTCTATTTCTAGTAATATGCAAATCACAGCTTTTCATTAGAATGTGGCAATTTTTTCATTTCTTGGTAGATCGTAGCTCTCATTTCACCACTTGTCCCCATTGCCTTTGGTTTTGCTCAGCCTGGCAACGCAATAGAGTTTAAAATGTTTCTAAAAAAATAATCTTTCTTGGGTGATGTTTATGTTTTATGTTACTCAGAATTACCAAAGTGTTTTTTAATTTCCTGATTAACAGAATTTTATGCTTCACACAGTTTGGGGTTTTTTGTTTTGGGTGGCTTGTGGGGTTTTTTTAGTTTGTTGTTGTTTGTTGTTTTTTTTTTTTTTTGAGGAGCCTAGAATGTGCAAGTTTAAAATTCCTACCTATATTAGAAAAGGCAGATCAAACATTTGATCCCTTCAGTGGGAATAGAACAAACTCAGAGGTAAGTTCAAAGCCAATGGCTGTGCCTGAATATGTAGTCTATATTACTTTTTCGGAGCTTATTGTATCATTTGTAGAGAACAGGAATGTGCTCTGAAAATGGTTTTGAAAATTCCACAATGAAATGCTCAAACATGGTTTTAGGAGATGAGCTGTAGGCTGTAATTTGTGGAAGTTTGTGCACACTCATTATAACTGCAGTCCCTGGGGCCAGAATGGAGAAGCTCGGAGGACATAGTTATTAAATGTTTTTATGGATTTGCTGTTAGCTCTGAGAACACCTAGAAAGCGCAGTTCTGTATTGGCCAAATTGATTCAGAAAATACCCACTGAGCTGTAAGAATATTTATGAAAAAGAAACTGTGTTAGTAAGGAGCCTTCTCATTTCAAATGGAGCTGCCCAATGTGTGGCTGTCTAGAACTAGGTATGTGGCTCCGGGCCTGCCCCTTGCTGTATCCTTTCCCAGGCGGCCCTGTGCCTGTGGGCAGGGAGAACAGAGAGCTTTGTGACTTGCTTTGGCAACCTGCTTCCTCCCTTGTCTGAATTTTGGCAGTGGGATAGATGCACTTGTAGTCACACGGCATCGCTCAACGTGTGATGAACGGCTGCCTGGTACCTGCCAGGATGTGATGTTCAGGCAGCCTCTTGCCAGCTGCCCGGCCCAGTGCCCTGCTGCTCCGTGCTTGCCTTTGCTCATGTGACAGACACCTGACAGAGAAGTGAAACAGAAGGGACTTGGCAGATGCTCTTCAGGAGTTTCCAGGGAGTTGCAGTTCTTAGAATTCATCTGGGATATCTAAAAATCAGTTGTGTTGTTAATGTCAATACAGTGAAATCATTCTGTAAATGGCAGGTATGGTTCTGTTACACACCTGGAAAAGCACGTTATTTAGAAATTTTTTTTTTTTTTAAATACCTTAAATATACTTAATTTGCACGCTTCTGTGGTAGGAAGTGGAAAACTGGATCGGATGTGGACCATGCCAAAATCGAAGGAAAAAAAAAAAAAAAAAAAAAAAAAGGCTTAGATTTTAATGTTAGTGAAAACCTGGACTAATTTAATATAGTCATGACTGCAGGCTGAAAAAAAATCTTCTCTGAAGTATGTCATTCCAAGTACTGATAACCTAACATACTTAAATTGAGAAGCTTAAATATAAACTACCAAATACATAGCATGGGTTTCCGAAATATTGAGAAATAAGGAGTGCTGAAGACCAGGTGCTAATCTTGTGTACTTACATACGAATGTTTTCTTCGTATTGGTTTTTTTACTGTTAGCAGTTACTAAGGGGCTTTTTATTACATATGTCAATAATTAAAAGGTTAGTTCAAGTTGAATTTATTGTTGATGACCAGAGCTGCGGGAACTTGTCACTCAGAAGTATTAGGAATAAGCTGATAGAAAAGTGTGATTTTTATTTTTTTTAAATACTATTTTTCAACTGTAAAATTGATTAAACCTTTTTTTAATAGTATGCTTAGGTAAACCCTGTTTTTGCCATCCCTATTCTCTAGAAAACAGCAATGGTCCTTACAAATAGGATCATAAATGTTTTAAATAAATTGAGTCATTTACAAATAGACTGAAATGTTAACAATTTATCTTAGTACCCCAGGAATTTTTTTTTTTTTTTTTTCAGAATATAGCTGAAAGGAGCAAGATTGCCAAGTTTTCTTTAAAAGACCTGATTGTAAAGATCCTATTTTATCTTAAATCAGCTTATCTTGCTCAACTGGTTCATTTTCTGCCAGGTCAGTTACCTGCCCTGCCTTGCTGCATGAGTGCTAGAGTCAATGTAAGGAATTGGTTGGAAGCAGACGGTGGAGCAGGATCATTACTTCTGACAGTCGTGCAGACACAGAGCACATCCGAATGGCCCTGGAACAACACAACATCTTGAAACTGCTAAGACTTGACTGTTGCAAAGAAATGTGGTGGTGGTTTTGTTTTTTTTTAATAATTGCCACTACATCAAAGTTAGGTTATAGTCTAGAAATACGAAAAACTAGCAAAGTTAATTAGATTCTTCTTAAGAAACAGGTACATTTGTGCGTGCTTCTGAGACTTACACGTGTTCATGAAAATGTTCTTCCAAGCATCCTAAAAAATATTATGCTGTGTGACTAGCAGGAAAGTCCTTGGAGCCTTTAAATATACAGAACCCTTATATATGAAGTATGTATCAGCACCTCTTTTGCTTCACCTGCTGACTTTTTGAGCTGAACTGCTGTGTTTGGAGTCTTTAGCTCAGTTCTCTAGCTGTTACTAGCAAAGCACTTTTCTTGTTCTAGATCATCATCTTCTGGCATTGAAATGTAAAATATCCTTTTTGCATCTGTTCACGTCTTAATCAGTTTTTCTGTTTTACACTAGCCACTTCAGTTATCCTCAGTAGTGGTTACTAATGTGTGACTTTTCTGTCCTCCTTGTTTGGGAGGAGTCCCCTGTGTTTATCTTAAAGCCATCCTGTGTTTGGTGACACACTTTATATGGTAACAGAGGTGTAATCTAGAACTTGTAACCCATTTTTTAATATCTTTGTTTCCATATGGGATTATTGAAGAGTTCTCTGTGTACTTAAGGATGGGTGGTGGGTTGAGGTTGGTATTTTCAGGGTATATAGATTTTGTTTTCAACTTTGCTTTACACTTGTAGGTGGAAGGCAGTATGTGCTTTTAAAGTCAGTTTTCAATATGTTGTTGTCCATTACTGCTAGCCATTTGGGTAGCTTCAGGCTGCGAGCCAGGTTAGGGAGCCAGGAGCCTCCTCTGAGAGCTCTTCTTTCAAATACAGATCAGCAGCAAAGTAGAGGCAGAAAAAAAGCATCTTGGATACACAAATTTCTGCAAAACCTACCCAAAATGTTGAATTGATATCAGCTCAGAAATCTGAAAGCAGTAGCAACACATAATGAGAAGATTCTTTATTTGTCAATCAGGAGTGATCAGAAGGCTTTAAGAGCAACGATCATGTTTAGTGAATTGTGTGTATTTGCTGGCTTTGTTATAAAGTTCTGGTACTTTAGCCCTTAAAAATGAGGGGAACAGTGAAGGACTTGAGGAATTTTTCTACTCTGGATTTGGGACACTGTATGAAATGGCATTTATGAAGAAGCAAACAGGCATATTCATACCTCATAGAAAATCATTGCTATATTTGTTCCACTTGTAATGCATTAGTTAAAAAATGGCTTCATTATATTCTGCATTCTCCAGTATTAATTCAGTCATAGTGTAAACCAGAAGCAATCCTGCTTAGAAATGTGTAATTCTAAAGGTGTTATGGTAAAGATGCATCCGGTGTTAGTGACAAGAATATCAGAATTAGCTGCCCGTTCGGTGTGTAGCAGGAACAGGATCTTCTGTGACTGCATAAGCCTCAATTAAATAATGATGTTGAATACTTGTTATACAGGGCTTGCTTTGCTGATGAAATTTGATACGCAGTCTTTAACCTGATATTCCACCCAATTAGTAGCTCTTCGTGGGTAAAGCATTCAGAGTCCTTTGCCAACACCTTGGGACTCATGCTTCAAAAATTTGAGTGGGAATCTAACCGGTTTTGGTTGATGTAGCTTAATGCAGGAAGTCAATGGCAAGAAAATGAAAATGCACATTTTCTTTGCATGGATTGCACCATTAGTTTGCGATTGGAGGTTACATTTGGATTATAAAGGGTAATTCTCATCAATGCACTGGGATTGTTGTTAGTGGTATATTAGTAAGAGATGCTGGATCAAATAAATCATTGTTATAAGCATGTTACAGTGCTAAGCATTGATACATAAGTGTTCATTCTGCTGATTTGTGATTAAAATATTCTGAACAGGAATGACATTGTGGAGGCTTGTTAATAGGTTAGACTTGGGAGTTCAAAGTGAATTGTATAGTACAAGTGCACATTGTGATCTTAAGCTCTGGATGTTCCTTAATCAGCAGTATGCATTGGTCTTGAATATTGATGTTACTTTTGTAGTCAGCATGTTTAGTACAAACCAGAAAACTTCCTTTAGAAAGTTTACATTACTGCTGTGATCTCTTTAATATTTGTGTCTCTAGTGTGCAGTTTTCTTATGCTTGTAGAGGATATGAGATGTGCAAGTGTAGAAGTTTCCTTGATGTTTGGCTTTTTTTCTTGAATGGTTTCAATTCTGTTTCAAAGTTCTCCATTCATCTGGAAAGTAATCTCTTATAGAAATGTGGTTTGGGCCAGGTACTTTAAGTAAAACTAAAGCTGCTGCTGCTTGAGGAAAATTTAATTTATTTTTTCTGTATCTCCATATAAATTTTATCAATCATATGATGGGGTTTTTTTAATGGAGAAAATCTAATTGGAAACACAGGGACGGCTTATAGTAATAGATGTTGACTCCTGTAATGCCCTAGTAAATTACTTTGATTTCTTTAATGAGCATGAGTCCTAAAGATCAAGTAGTTGAATACTCCGCTATTCTTCAGAGGCAGGGTTAAATAAGTTGCTATTCTGAGCTAATTTAATTATTTACCTATTAAAATAGAACTTGTAATAAGGTCTGAAATAGCAGTGATAGTGTCCCCTTTATAAACCCTTAAGGATGCTTCTAAAATTTAGATGACTGCAGCTACCTCGTACCTAGATGTATTATTTTCTTCTTACAGAATATATAAAGCCTTTTTTAAAATACTCATAAACATGGCTTAGCATTCACTTTATTGTCTGACCATACAAAGAGTGTGTCAACCTAAGTACAGTTTGACAAAGAGAAGTAGCATCTTAGTTATCTGATGTACCACTGAAGTCCTTCGCTTAAGAACACATCTATTCATGTTGTTTTAATTCTCAGAAGGCACCTGCAAAAGCCTCTTTCGCTATAGGCTGAATGTCAGGTGTACAGTGGATCTG
>NW_009194807.1:0-13875 GCF_000690835.1 Fulmarus glacialis | reverse complement strand
CGCTCTTCCCCAGCAACCCATGTAGACCCCAGGTCAACACCTATTCAAGATGATTCATTGCTAGGTCAGCAGCACAGTGCATCTTCTGTCTTTGCCAACAGGTCTGCACTATTTAGGGGTATTGGAGCTCACAGAATTTATGAGGAAACACAAGCATTTTCTTCTGAGGCTATCAGACTCTGGAATGAGCTGCCAGAGGGACACAAAATTCAGTCATTGTTAGGACATAGTATATGACACCTTTTCTTTTTGATAAACCTTTCCTTCTGGAACAGCATAGATTAAAAATAAATGCAAATGTATGAAACTGCTTTTCATAGGAAGGAGAAGGTAAATATCTGAATGTTCTGTGTATGGGAGCCTTTCTGAAAGTCTCTTAAATGCTGGACCAAAGGCACGGTGCAGAAAGAATAAATGTTTAAAATGTAAATGTGGAACGTGTTCTTGAGGCTGTCATTGACCAGTTTCTGCTACCTTTTTTTTTTTTTCTTTTTCTGTTGTTGTCTTATCTCAGTTTGGTAATTGTGATTATCATGCTAGCCACTTAGATGAAAAAAGACTGTACCGCAGCTGCAGCATCAGTTCCTAGTTGTGGTAGAGGTATGAAAAAAGCTACGCCTAGATGTTGAGGTAATGTCTGTGAAAATACTACTTGCCAACTTTACCTAAGGAATCATGAGTCTTTTAGCAATTTTCTGGTCTTGATAACTCCTTGACTCCTGATAGGTTAGTGCTATTAGGCAATCAGCTGTCTTTTTTAAAAATACTTTTTTTGATTTTGTTCATTTGTCTTTATATAGAAGAATCTTTACAGTCAACATGTATTTCTAGATGCTGTGTTAAAATTGCTGGCAGAGTCTATTATTCTATACAAACTGAACAATCTGGCCCCTTGTTTTATTTATAAAGGTTCAATGTATCTTTGCCTGCCTACATCAATCTGCAAGGGAGTGTCAGAAAGGCCCCGCATTCGCCGAGCCGTGAGTTATCAATAACTTTTCAGATGTGTTAATGAATGTGGAACAAACGCAGTTATGTGTTTAAGAAAAATATGGATCCACCTCCTAAAAAGCAAAAAAAAAAAAAAAAAAAAAAAAAAGGCAAAACTCTTTACTGCAGTAGCAGGCATGACTATAAAGGGATTGCTCTAAATTTTTAGTAGTGTAAGTATAACTAAGCGGTAAGGTCGCCCTCTAGAAAACCTATTGTTGAACTGCTTTGAAGCTGTCTTTAGCCTGTGGATTACAGGCTTTAATTGTTGTATTCCACAGGCAAATTAAGCATGCGGTGTTTTTGGAAACTTTTGTTTGCTTAATAATCTGAAACTTGGCCCATCTGAAAATGTTATGTATTAGCATCCTATGCATAGAACTGATATTTTAAAATCTGATTACATAATAGTAAGAAAGGCTTGACTAATAAGATACAGGTTTTTTATTCCCCTCTGTTGTAGTTACCTCAGTAATGAATTTGGCTTCTTGAATTGTTTAATAGATTAAAAATTCTCAGTGCTTCAGGTCATGAAGCCATAAAAAACTTTGACAACTGCAAAATGTATTTACATTCTTTAAAATACTTGATGAAATGGAAAAGGCTGCTATCTGAACTTATTGTATGTCTTTTTTTTTCCCCCAGCAGCCCTCCTTGCTTCAGTAATTCACCAGTAGGTTTTCAACGATCAGAGATTTTAACAAGTTGTTACGTTTTAAAAAATGAATAAATAGATACATTCTGAGAGAGATTAAGGTGTTCTATCATGCCTGTGTCTTAACAAGAAGAGAGCCGTAGCAGTGTTGTCTCTTCTGAATCTCAAATAGTGACAATTATGTTATGACTCGAAGGAAGACATATTCCTGCCCTCATCCCTAAAATACCAGCTGGTTACTTTGTTCTGAAGACTTTAGGTCCTGCTCCCAGATGGGGTTATTTAAACTTGCAACTGGACCTCAGTGTGTGGGCAAGTTGATGCTTCTGCTGATGCAGGAACTACAACCTGCCATGATGAAGATATAATTAAGATGTTCCCAGCCCAACAAACAGCATGTAGGAAAAAAAATATGGCTTATGATATGGAGATATGCAAACATCTGTAAAATAATTTTGCATATAGGCTATGTCTATATGTTTGACTGACTTTTTTCAGGTTTGTAAGCATTTAAAATCATTCTTCTGCTGACTCTTTATGCTACTCCCATCAGAAGTAAGAGGGTGCATTGCATCCAAGAGCAAAATCATAAAATGAGTATCAGGTGGGATTCGGTGAAGACTCAATGTGTATCATTCTGTGTTTATGAGGCTGCTTTTATATGCTAATTTTTGCATACAAATACATCACTATTTCATGCAAAATCTGAATAGAGTGTTATATAGCTCATTTAACAAATGCTGTTGTAGCAAAGTGTTTTTAAGCTTATGCTGTCTTTCTGGTTTCAAGCACTTTTCACGCTGCATTTTTGAAGAGGAAGTGTGAGAGGATTTTAAAATAGCATTATAGAGCATTAAAACCTGTATTTGTGTTTTTGGTGTTATTTGGCAAAGAAGCACAGAGTGTTTTTAAGTTCTAGTTTCCATAGGCCTTCACTATGTGACAGGGCAATGTTAACGCTTTGCATGTAACCTGCAGAACTTGTCTGGCTTCCCCAGATTTCTAACGTGGAATGTGTTGATTTCTATATTGCAGGTGACACGACCCGTCAGCGAATCAAATTCAGTGATGACAGAGTGTGCAAGAGCCACCTTCTCAACTGCTGCCCTCATGATGTGCTCTCTGGAACTGTATGTAGCTAAATCTTGTGTTTTATTTAGATAAGAATGGAGAAATTGAATTATATTTGTTCTTAGTAATATCTCTTAACTTCATGGATTTCAGCAAGTATCTATGTAGTGCTTTCTGGTAGTTCAGAGGAACTTTTATAAACAACTAATTTGTGGGTTATGAAGTTATTTTTTAGAAGTTTCCTGTTCTATATGCTAATTATTACTTATAAATTCATCATTGTTTGCTATAACAAAAAAATCTAAAATACATAAGGTTACTTACTTGAATTGTGCTATAGCAAAGTGGTTTTAAGCTGGTACTGTTGCAACTAGTAGAAAAACAGGAAATGTAATTTATGCATAAACTGTGAAGCTACTTTCTTAAAACTTTATGTTGCAGTGAGAAATTATCCCACAAATATTTGTATAGGGAGGAGAGGTGATCTTTCTTCAGAAATATTTTAGTGAAAACAGTTGAAAGTTCAAATAATTTCGTTTCTAGAAGCTGAGATATATTGAATGTGATAGTGACACTCAGTGTACAACATCCAGTTACTGTGCCATTTTCACAAATTATAAGGCAATTTGAAATTTTCCACTTACGACATATTAATAACTTCACTTTTTTGACTTGGATTTTTGAGTACTCTATAGTAGAGGTTCCTCTGCCTGAGCATAGCAAACAAGGGGCTTTGACACATGCTTGTAGCTTTGTCAATGTGCCTATGCTTTACCTTGTGGTGCCTGATGAAGGTAGCTTATTCTTTGTGAAAGGCAGGTAAGTTACATTCATTGATTATTTAACATAATGTTCCATGGTGTTAGAAGAATTAATAGTAGAGAGATGTAGTATGATGATGTGCAGAGTCCTGTGTGCCTACCATTCTTAATGCTGCACTTTAGTAGCTTTCCTGATTCACATTGGCACATTTTCTTACCCTGTGGCAGAGGGGAAAATAAGTACTGGAAAGCCTGTCTTAAGGATTATTTGAAGCATTATTGGTTCTCTGTGCTGTATCATTCCAAATGGCTAACTTGACTGCAGCCTTTAATGAAATACAGAATGAAGTTCATTTGCAAAATTGAAAACTGAAATACGTAGACTTGGTAACTGATTTACCTGTCACCTGGCCTCTAATATGCTTTCCAAGCAGCTGTGATTTAAAATGAACCATAACATTTTTGGTTGATCAAAGGGCTTCAAACATGCATGGACGCACTAATTTTGTTTGTTTTACTAACTTTGGCACTGACAGATCAATAGTTACAGTCCATCCTTCCCTCTTCTTAAGAGTCCCTGCAAAAGTAGGCACAACTGTAATTGCTAAGAAGCACAGGAAGAACAGGAAAAATAAGTAGTAGAACTGAATTAGAGAACTTAGCATTTGTCTTACAAAAAAGGCACTGGAATAGAACAGGCCCACTTGTTGGGCTTCTTCATAAGTCTTGTGACTTCCTAAATTTTTTTTTTCCTGTCCTTAAAGATACTCTTTCCTTTTTCTTTTGTTTAGCAACGTTCTGTCATATCACAAAAATCAGGTGTCTTGAAGTTAATGTGGTGTGTTTGGCATACACTGAAGATAATTCACACTGAAGATAATGCATCTTGCACATATTTCCTTACCTTCAAGTCATTCTTCTTTATAGGTGATAACCAATTGGTAACAATGCTTTGTGTATCATTGCATATGTAGTTTTATTTTGAACTGTTCTGTGCATTACTGTCCAAACAAAAGGGGGGGAAGGAGGGGCGGGCGAGAAGAGTGTGTTCCTCTTCACCCCTCTGTTATGTTGTCCAGTGTTTTGGTTGTGTGATGAGCAAAATAGCTCATGGTCGGGGGAAGATACGGGACATAACAGTATGCTGTAAAAACATACAAAGTCATTGGTCAGAATCCACAGGAAGATACTGTTAAAAGATTAATTTGACAGCTTTTCATTGTGGTCTAATTTCTGTAAGCAAAGATTTCTAGAATGGCTGTCTTTAGCAAGTAAGAAATGTTTATCTTTAGAACTATAAAAGTCATAGGTATCGTGCAATAATGCCTCTTATCTTTTTTTCTTCCTCATAATGCACTTAGTCATTGGACCACAAAATGTATTCCATGATGTAATTCTGGGTCCAGAAAAACAGTGACTAGTTTAATCCTTGCAGTGGGACTAGTAGAAAGGGACTCATAAGAGAGAGGCTTTATCTGACCCATGTGATGTTCTGCTGTTTACCTAGTCATGGGTCTGAAGAAATGGACCTTAATAGCACAGTTTTTAAAAGGTCAAGAAGCACATAGTGTTAGTAAACAGTTTATCATTGATTTTTGAAAATGATGGTAGAGTGGTGGAGTTTTCTTCAGAGTTTTGATAGGAAAATTTTGATGCATCTTTGTGTTCAAGATCTGTAGGTAACAAAGATTAAGTGACTTTTTTTTTTTTTTTTTATTTAATTCAAATCCAGAGTAAGTTCTCTGGGGACATTTTATGAGGTTAAATCTCTTCATTGACTAGATTATCAGTAAGATACTGGACATGAAATGCCGTTTTTTCATATCACAAGATAATCTGTGCAGTTCCTGTGAACTGCATATTACTGTTCCCATCTGCAAAATGCAGACTTCTATGTTATTCCAATCCACCCACTCTTTCAGAAGTACTCAAGGAGGACATTCACAGATAACGCAAGACAAACGAAATGACTCATATGAGTAGGCTCTGTTAATTTAGTGTGTTCTTTTCCTTAACAGCCAAATACCCAAAACTCTGCCAAGGAATTGATTTCCCTTGACAATAAAATCATGTTCCCCAGGCTGCAGTATGTATTGCAAAAGTAGTGTGTGTATACTTTTCTTAGAATATTGGAGGCTTTCTCTTTGTTGTCCAGATTTCTGCATATATTATCTCTTCTCTTGTTAGATGAAGTGTGTGCTTATTTTTAAGAATACTGTATGAAGTCTTTTGTTATTTCTAGACTTCTCCGGAACACTTGCAGTAGGTATGTTCCTCAGGCTTCTTTGATCAGATTTATCTTTTGGTTAACATTAGAAACATTTCAGGAAAAAAGCATCTGTACAAATTAGTAAAGTTTTGAGTTTTACTAGGAAACTTCCATTGTCTAGATTGGCAACAATGCACAGCTTCCTACTTCTTTGAGCTTTCTTTTGCACTTCTCTGTGTCTTGCTTCCTCAGAGTAGTTTGTGTTTAAAGGAACAATAAAGGTTTCTTTAAAGGAACCCTAAATATTTGACTTAGGAGTGTAAAGCCATAAGAATTAGCTGTATTTTGAAATCTAATTCTTTCTTCTGGCTGCTGTTGCCAACAGAACAGTTCATTCTGTATCAGTTACTCTCTTCCTCCACTTTTGTGGATAGACTTGTCTAGTTGTCTGTTAATGATCTTCAATTGTTACCTACTTAAATCAGGAGATTTTGGTTATGTTCCTATTTTATTTCATTTTATTTAGGGACATGTTTTTGTGCTACTAGATTTCTGCTTTTGTAGACGTGGAAATTCCAAGTCATGCAGTCAGAGGTGTTTCAGTGCCTGCAGGAGGTGATTTTTGTGTCACTTTGGGGAGACACAGGGAGAGTATGGGTTTGGATTTTTTTGTGGTCTGCTTCTAAGGGCAGTGGGAATAATGGGCTACATGGAAGGCATAGGTAGAATAGTGAGTCCCAACAGCAAAAATGTGAACAAAGATAAAATCTTAGCATCCTCTTTCAGTTTATTAAATTATAATTCCAAATCTCTTGTGCTCTGTGATTTTTTTTTTTTTTATTTGAAATGTGTTTTGAAGTTTGTGTGAGGCACATAGTAAACTAATTGGTAAGATCACAGAAATGACTTTGTATTCAAGGTTGTAGAACAGTGTCTGTTCAGAACCTGCTTTTGACAATGCCTCTCGCAAAAACTCTTTTATTTTTAAATGACTTTTTTCATGTTTTGGTGCTCTGCTTTTTCATAATGATCACTTGGGCACTGGTTCACATGAATAAGTCAGTAGTTTAAGAGTTTACTCATTCATTTCAAGTTGAGAATTTTATAATGAGAGATTAGTAAGGCTTTGTAAACCCTGGCTACTGGGACACAATGAATAATTTACCACTTAAAGTTAGCAATTTTTATTTAAAATTTTTTGTCTTAAAGGGTTAACACTCTTACTTTAGCTTTTTTATCCTTAATAGTTGCTGATGATCAGGCTTGTGGGTTTTTGGGGTTTTTTTTCTAAACCATGGTTCTTGAGTTATTTTTCATTAGCATTACAAAAATGCTTGTTTATATTTATCTGTATTATGAGATTAGGACTGAAGCTGCGTATGTGGGAGTCGGATGACTGCCCTGTAATGGTACAAACCTACTAAGGAACATTCTCTGGATGTAAGCTCTGTGCTGTCTTTGGCGGGTTTTACAAGATGTATAAGAATGTGTTTTCTCTATCTTTATATGTTTCTGGATGAATAGCTGAGTACTAATGAGAATGACAAGGTAGGAATGTTTAAAGCAAATACCTTTAATAAGGTTAGAAGTAGTAATGTCCTGAATATTTATAGTAACCCACTAGCTATGTTTGAAGAGCCCAAGCAGTTCAACACTTCTGCAGCAATCCAGCTTTCTTATTAGCTTGATTGTGCTTCCTTGTTGAAAAAATTTCACAAATACTGTATGTGGTCTTGCAAACGATGGTTGAGAAACTCCTTTCTCCTTAGTGGATTAACTTTGTATTTGTATTTATGTGTATTTGTGGAGGAACATTGCCTCTTGCATTTTATTTATACAGACCTCAAAGCATGCTCTGTCAGCTCAGTCCTGCAGTTAAGCATATCTTTAGGTGCTCATGAATTTATTGCCCTCAGCTCTTCATACTAAAACCATATTGATTGAGACCTTGGTTTAGCAATATACTTTAATATGTGATTAACTTTAAGCTTATTAGGGGTGGAATTCAGCTCCAGATTAAGACATCTAAATTTAGGTTTCAGCTGAGGAGGTAGGTGTCGAAGCTTGCACTGGAGTCAGGAGGGATCTAGGCAGTGGAGCCTAGAGAAAGATTCAGTTCACCTGCCGCTAGGTATCCCTCTCAAGGTGGGCTGAATCCATTTAGGCTCACTAACTGTACTGTCTAGATCTCCTTTTACTGTGGAAGAGAAGTTTGGATAGTTCACACATCTGCAGATAGGTGTTAGTAAGGTGTTTTAATCTGGAGTTTATTTCTTTGCCAGTAGTCCCATTGGCTCAGTGGAATTATTTCTACGCCTAAAAGTTAGGTGTGTCAGTGTGATTATTTGCTGTAGAGCTACAAAAAGCAGGCATTCTGCTGGAGGGTATCAGCTTTTCAGTTCAGGACTGATTTGATCATGTGAACTGCTTTAGCTTTGCAAATCTAGTTAAATTAGGCTTGCATAAACTACCTCAATTTGTAGCCTTCAGCCCAGTGGTGATGAGTTGTAAAGTGCTCTGTTGTCCCGGCAAGTGATCATGTCAGTCTCTTGAAACATATTCTTAATTTCTTTGACCAGTGCCAGGAGAGTGAACTGACTGTACCATATTTCATTTTAATGGGTTTAACTTATCTAGGTGAAGAATTTTTTTGTTACTTTCTTTATGGTTATCTAGCTTCAGTGTTAATATATTATATAGTCAGGCTATAAGACCAAATACTATGTAAACACTGAAATATTTTAAAATAAGAAAGACTGCTGCTAGCTTTGTCTTTCAGTGAAGATCTATTCTAAGGACTTGAAGTCTTCAGAAGTGAGAGTATGGTTGAAGGGAGAAATATCTTTAAAGAAGTATTATACTTCTGAAGACACCTGGACTTTTCAGTGGTTGCTAAGGACTTTAATAACTTAATAATTTCTGCCTCTTTTTAGCTCAGCGTTTCTTTCCTGCTAGTGAAGTCCTAAAAAAGTTAACCCTGTTAGTGGAGTCTGAGGACTTAAATCACGCATTATTGTATCATCCTGAAGGCTCCCCTTCTGAACATGTGTTGCCTACAAGAAAGCACGGGCTTTATCACAAGTGTATAAATCTGTCAGAAACAAAATTGGTAGTGCAGATGAAAAGTGAGTTCCATAATAAGGAAGATCTCAGCAAAGAGTCTATCTTCAGCTTCTTTTTATCAGTAGCAAGGGTGTTCTCATACAGACCCCAGTAGTTGCCTTTACAATTTGGTAAAGGGAGAGATCTGGTTCCTCCAGTATAAATTTTTCAGTCACATCAGATCTTCCTAAGCAAACAAACCAACCTTCTTTTGCTGAATGTGAACTGCTTTGGTATGGGTATCTTTATAGCTAGAAAGAATTCTCTACATAAACACTGCCCAGAGTATCTTCTTTCAAAACCTATCAAAGATGCATGCTGTTTTTAGAAGCATTGATAGTGTGTACTACTATGTCACACTTGGCTTAACATCAGCCCTCTGTGTTTTAAGTAGCTTTAGCTTTTCTGTGCTCTTTTTGCACTCCATATAGAGTGCATTCAGTAATCTAATCTCTGATGTCAAAGGAATCTGTAGTAGTTGTAAAAGTGCCAAAATGGGAATTTTGCTGTAGGTAGTTCAAGATCTGAAAAGAAAGCCTTCTTAATTTCATGTTCCAGAAACAGCATCACATCAGAGTTTAGTCTTCGGTTCCGTTATTAGTGTCAGCTATTCTGGGTGCACATTTGTTTTACAGATAAACTCTTCAGGTTCTCTATTGCCTAAGCCCTCAGCCAGCTCTTCCTTGTCTATTCATACTTAATTCATGTAATTATCTTCTTTTTTGTACCGGATTTGATTGAAGCAGAGCTATGCATTATTGTTGAACTAAAGGTATGTAATCCATATTTCTGTATTAATACCAAAGGCATTCTATCCATTTTGTGGATGGGATTACAAAAATGATTACTAAATCATTTTGATGTGAGATTGTTTGGGATGAAAGACCAGTTGTCTAAACCCCAGTTCTGGGAAATCAGGTAGCTTTAATTGCCCATCTAACACTGAGAAATAAAGAATCTATTACAGAAAATGGTTAGCAAGTTGTTAGCAGAAGGCACTAGCAGAGCTCAGCAACAGCAAAAGGAGTCTTGATATCCTGCTTTGCATGTGGTTGCCTAGACTTATTTTCTAGACTAATCTTCAGCAATAGCTTTCACTTGTAAGAAAGATTCACCAAATATGTAGGCATTGTCTGGGTTTAATCTTCAGTAAAAGTGCAGTAACTGCAAAAAGCCCCTAAGTATGGCTTCACATATTCAGTAAACTTTAGTTATGTCTAGCCTGGGGTCTTGGATGTTCACACTTTTCTTTATTTGCTTTACTCATCAGGACTGCTCTGTAAATCACTTTAGTGTAAGTCTGTCTGAAAGTCAGTGTATCGACAGGGAAAAACAGTTTGTGTGTTCTTTTTAAGCCTTCATTAGTAGCTCAGTGTCTGAACATTAGTATCCCTCAGAGCCATCTTCTGTTTCAAATGTGATTGATCTTTAAATGGCTGACTACCAATGCTTATTCTTTGCCTCTGGGGGAGGGCATGTCTTGGCAACAAATCGCAAGGTGGACATGTGGAAAATGAAGATACTGTGTCTTACTGTATCTTCTGTCCATTTCCACCTGCTGCCCATCTACTTTGCCATATGAGCCAAATTATAATACGAGCTGCTCTGTGCTTATTAAGGTCCTCGGCAATCCTGATCCAGCATAGACTTTTGACAGTAAATGAATCATCCCCAAGATGAATTGTCTTTGCCTAATGTTGCATAACTTACACCTGCAGAAGTGCTTTTTAGCCTGGTTTTGTGTATAATATGCAAACTGGTTTAAGAGTTTTAAAATGTTTTTTTATGTCTTTCTACATTGGGATTTGTTATTCTGTTAGAACTTTTAAGAAAGACATTTAGTAGTAATATTTCTGTGAAGGTACTTTCAAAGGATTAGCCAAGACTAGTACAGGCTGTGCTAAGGAGCAGTTCCAACAAAGATATAATTTCTTTAGCAGCAAAGCTAATGAAAAAGAATCCTTTTCTCTTGTACCTGCTTGTCCTTGCTCCCTGTGTGTTACGCCACGTGAGTATTTATAAGGCTGCACTCTGTTGGATCAAAGAGGGAAAGGGGAGCCAAAATTTCCTGTCTTCTGATTGAGCCATCTAACAAAAACAAATCGCCTGTAACACCCCCCTTATCCCCCCAAATTGCTGCTAATATTACTGAAGTTATTCAAGAGTTTCTGAAGTGGCATCTTGATACTGTAAGAGATCCTAGCTGCTTAAGTCCACTCTTACATTGCCCCCCATATACTGTCAGCACATGTTTGTGTGGCTGCCTGACAAGTTGGACAAAGGTGTACTGCTGAAAAATTGCCTCTGTTTTTGTTCTGCTAAGATACGTTTTACCCAGTCAGTACCCAGATTGTGTTCAACTGCACAGGCAGATGTGCCAGCATTGGGTGGCACAGTGCAGTGATAAAGGGAGGACAGAGAATGTTTCAGTAGTAAAGCTGTCTCACAGTAATTACCATCCTTTCAGGCTATGGATTTACAATTCCCAGTAAGAAGAAAAGAAATCAGAAAACGTACTGTCTTGAGGAGGGCAAATCCAACGCAAATAGAGGGAAAAGAAGCTTAAAACACATGTAAAGTGAACAGTGTATTATGGTAGTGTCATGTGAATTCTGTTTTTTTAGTGTGATGGCAGTTTATTTCATGCATTTATTCAAAGTGCATGTAGATTGCATATTAAAAGAGCATTTTTCTGATGCTGTGGTGGATGTGTTTCAGGCTTTTTGTCATTGTATTCACATCTATTAAAGTGTGTCACTAGCCTTGCACTATCTGTGCATTTAGAACTGGAGTGCTTCACTTAAAACAGGATTGGCCTTGAGTTTTACAGTTTAACCTTAAATACCTTATCAGTACAAGTGATGAATCAGCATGAAGACAAGCTTTTCACAATTTCAGGGGGATTTTAAAGTGTCTAATTTTCAGATAATTTAAAAATGTTCTTTCATATTGCTTTCCTAGTACTGAAGTACTTTCCTGAAAGAATGCTGCAGTTTAAATAATGCAGCATCTAATGACTTGGAAACAAACCTGTAATACATTGCTCAGCTTCAAGGTCTTTGTGGATTTGCATCAGTTAACAAAATTGCTGAGGTCCTGTGTAGTTGCAAAAGGAAAAGCTAATCTTTTTCTTTAGCATTGCAATCAGATGTTTTCAGGAACAGGTTTGTGGTAGCTGAAGGGTATTTAAATAACTACAGTTTAACAAAAACTTTCAAGTTCAAAATTCTGTATTTTAACAATGTTTTTTCTGTCTCTTAACATTTGAAATAAACCAACAACTTGTGTAAAAATTACTTTAATGGATTTCTTGGAATATCTAACTGATTATTTGAGAAGCTGAAAGCAATTGATGTTTTTTTTTTTTCCTGTACTTGTGAGGCTTGAATTGCTACTTAAATACAAGTATTTTGTTTATGGGGGGGGGGGGGGAAGAGCACTCATTTGGCTCAGATACCAAGTGACTTGCAGCAGTTTCTGAGTTAACACTCATATTTTATTTACAAAACACAAGTTATTAATTATTTTAGTTTTGGCTCTAGAACTGTTACCAAACTACAACAGTAACAGCTTTTTCCATCAGAGTTCAACTTTCATTATGTGCTTTCAGTGTTAAGAAAGGATTAGTTTTTCTTAATGTTAAGTGAGCAGTGCCAAGAGCAGACTTAACTGAAACTCTGCTGTTTTTAAGTGACACAAATAATAATCACCTTCAATGATTATATACCAGCCTGTGCTTTTGCAGAGAGGATGCCTTGGTTTTGTTCAATTTTGTTTCCATTACAAATTGGTTTTGGCGGGTTGGTTGTTTTGGGTTTTGGTGTTTGGTTTGGTTTGGGGTGTTTTGTTGTTGTTTTGGGGTTCTTTTTTTGTCATGTGCACATTGCTCTGTCTTGATCACCAAACAAACTTTCAGGGAACAGATTGAATTAGAATTCCTTATGCTATGTGGTATGCAAATTTCAATTTAAAAACAGTATTTGTTATCTAATAAGAGTCTGGGCCTCAGTGGCATTGTATGCAAGATTAGTGATGCAGTCTACTTACTTTAAGTTCATGTTTCCTTTCTGCCCATTCTAGACTGGTATTAGATTACAAGTAAAATATCTATACTTTTTCCTCCCTGATTCTTGAACATAGTCCAACACTCAGCTCATCTTCACTCATCTGCAAAATGTTTTGCTGGGATTTGATTTTTGGCTATCTTACTTAAAATGCTTCAAGAACGGTTTTTAAGCAGCACTTATAGTGGTGCTGTGGTTGTAGCTGCTTCAGGTGATTAATATAACTGGAACACATATCATAGAGTGTGCAGACAGTTCAAATCAAGCATTTGACCATTTAATTGCCAGTTATTTGCAGGGAACTTGGTTCTCCTAAGCTGTTTTAATTCAACACAGGATGTCCCACTTCAGTCACTTTTTTGAACTTTCAGTAAAACAACATTTTTGCAGCACATTAATGGTACTCTGTAGCGCAAACAGCCATCATGATAAGATAAGCTGTTCGTTCTGTCTGCTTTTATTATTTCCTGATTTGTGCGTGTTTGTTAAAGATCTGGTATTGTCTTAGAGCTTTATTAAACTGTCCTTTCATTCCCACAGGGGAGATGATTCGCTTCAGAATATTTGACTGTTAAAGAAAATCATGCTAACTTCATTCCTTGTAACACTTCTCAAAAGTTATATCACTTTCCGCCTGTCTCTTTTCAGAGAATGGACCTTGGAGAATGTCTGAAGGTGCATGACCTGGCGTTAAGGGCAGACTATGAAATAGCATCCAAAGATCAAGATTTCTTCTTTGAGCTTGATGTATGTATTTTGTCTTAATGGTGGAGAGAAAGCATAATTTGTGTACCTAGGTGGATAAACTGAGCAACAAATGTTAAGTTTTGGTACACACAGAAGGAAGACTTTTGGAAAGTAATTTTATAGAAAGAAGCAGAGAAACCCTTGCACAGTTACATAAAAGATACGTGCCTCTTCATGATTATATGCGAGTATTTAATTTGTACTGGTAGTCATCTCTAGGTAGAACTGTTAACAGCCTTCCACAGAACAAATTATCATAGAATCATAGAATCATTA
>NW_009194806.1:0-5130 GCF_000690835.1 Fulmarus glacialis | reverse complement strand
CACAAGGGAGTCCCGTGAAATCAACTCAACAGAGGATCTTCTAAGAAAGCTTATAACGATGTTCAACGACAACTATGAAATCATACTGAGCTCTGTAAGAACATTACATGACATATAGATTTAAAAGTTACACCCCTTTCAAAAAGGATTTTGTAAAAAGTGTTCAATGTTTGCAGCAAAACTGGCTTTTTAGGGAATAAATTTTTTTTTTGATCCTTCAGATGCCCGATTTTTTTTTTTAATATTATTATGTACCAAGAGTCTGAAATAAGATACATGTCAGATAGCTGGTTTTCAAATTTAACTGCGTATTTCACAAAGTTGAATGCTTAGTACTTCTTCCTCGTAACACAGTATTTCTAGAGACTTTGATAAAGAATTCTTTTGTAAGGAATTAATACCTGTAAAGTGAAAATGGGCCAAAAGATGCATGCCACTGATTTCTCAAGAATTACCAAACTGTGTTCATTACCACATTTCGTACAATTAGGAAAACAAAGCAATAGACTGATTTTCGTCATACTGACAAATTTGTTTTAAAGTTTATTCCTCCATTATTCTAGCATCCAATATACATGTTGTTAGCACAAGTTAATACCTATAGGATGGCTTTCAAGAGTTAGATGATTGAGGTTTTTGACGAAGAAACCACATGCCTTGCAGAGTAAGCAAGTACTGGGAGCAAGAACTTCTCAAGGGGATTTTAATGAAGTTCCAATTCATGTCAAACATTTGTAGATGAATGCATGCAGTTACCTGTACAACTATTATACAGGCAGGGATATTATATATTTGCTTCTGCAACAGAATGACTATAGACAATTAAAGTAGAAGCTGACTTGTAAAATACTCCATACTGTCAGGCAGCTTTAAAGTCTTACTTATGCAAGATATTTATTTGGTAAACTCACCAAGCAGCTATAGCAAACTGAATGGGGATTCGTGCACATTGCCCCATCATGATTTACAGACTGAAAGTAGCCACAATGGAATTTTAGGTCACACACAAATATTTTCCAGAATCTCTAAGTTTGGAAGACAGCTCTGGATCATGTAGTCCCAGCTCCCTGCTCAGAGCAGGGTCAGCTACAGCAGGTTGCCCAGGACTGTGTCCAGTTGTGGTGTTGAGCATCCCCAAGGATGGAGACTCCACAGCCTCCCTGGGTAACCTGTTTTTTTTCGGTTCAGTATTGAGTCTTAGACTACAGAGGTACTTTTATAGGAATCAATATTAACTTCCTTTGTACTAGGCTAGGAAGTAGGAATAAATAATACATAAGTTTTCTTCTAGTCTACACCCTTCCAGTCAGAAACTTGGATCCTAAGCCATTGCTATCAGTTTACTTAATTTTACAAAGTTTAGAAGCAGTGTCAACTGTAACAACTAAATTAAGAATATCCAGCTACCTTGAAAGTCTTCAGAATTAGGAAGCTTGACTCCACAAACGAAGTAATCCTTTTGATCATTCTGTAAGTTTAAAATCAACAATGGAAAGTGAGAATGGAACAATAACATCCACAAAACAGAACCTGCACAAAATCCGATGACAACAAAGCATTTTTGTAAAGAAAAACAAAATATTCAATGAAACCCAGAGTGACTTTGACATAGTGTTTTGGTCTGCATTTCATATAATTCAGAAATAAATGCAACTTTTTTAAAGAAGGAAGAGCTTCATCTTAATCAATTCATTATATAAAAGGTTTCGAAGCTCAATATTTTGACATCTGTTTATGTGCACTCCATTGAAGTTCAGCTAGCCTACTGTCAGGGTTACTTTATATAATTGTAAACAAAATGGAACGTATCCATTAAGTTACAGCTACAGCTATTGTCCTTTTATAGTGGAGACTATTTGAGAGATGCTGGCATAAGTCCTCTCCCCGTGAGGTTTACAATCTGAGGACCAAATCCAAGAAAAAGCTGGAAAAAACAGCATGAGTGAAGAGCAAGTTTCATCACAAATAAAATATGATATTTGCTCGCAGTGTAATAAATATGAAGTTCATGTCACATCAAGCAGATTTTTAGAACATTAAAAACATACCAGATCAATAGGGTAGATATAGGATAGCTCCGACAGCAATTGCTTGCATCGAATAGTCTGCTGGGCATTTGTCTTCAAAAACAGTTCTCTTTGGGAAAGAGATCCCAAAACCGTTAGTTTCTTCAAAAGCTTTAAGTAAAGGTATCAAATCCTCATATCTCTTCTGCATCTTCCCAAGCATCAGCTCCCCTCCCCAAAAAAGCTAGGTAATTCCACAAAAAAAAAAAAAAAACCACGGAAGACAAAGCTAACTTTTCATTTTCAGTTGTACCTCATATTATGGGCATATCTTCACGATGACAATTAAGTATTACAAAGCTGTGTTACACTAAAACAGACCTAAAAGTCCTATCATAGTCTACACATGCAACCAAGCATCTGTTTTCTCCTCTTCTAGACTTAATTATCACTTTAGATATCTACAAATTGTAGCAGAGACGTATTAAGAGAAGTTTTGGGGTGACATTAGGAAGAATTTGGTGCCAGGAGTCCCACTTCAAATGGCCTACTCTCAAGCCTGTATTTCCTTTCTAACTGCAGAAAAAGCATAGGTCCTTTTACCTCTTAGCAGTGCATTCCTTTCTTAATTCATGCAGGGATTCGTTATGCTCTTGAAGTTTCTGGTATTCAGCCTCAAATGCATTTTCTAAACAACATGAGGAACCAGGAAAAAAAATAGTATCAAATATTTTCTTAGCTCTCTGAAGTTTTACAAGTAGATACTGACACAAATGTTGGCAATAATCCTCCACTTACTCTTAGATGCCCATTTTCCATGTTATGCTGCCAAACTAGGGAATGACAGTGGAGGAGGAATACCTGTCTTCATGCACTGTACACCACCCACCAGCCAAATACAACCAACAAAACTTCCTTCTCCTTTAACACCTGTTCCCCTCATGTCCACAGCAGTGGAGTAATTCAGTTAAGGCATCTCAATATTTGCATAACCAGAATTAAGTAAATGGCAAAAACCTCATTTTTAGCAATGACTAATTATTTTAGACTCAACTAGGTATTATTTAAAAAAAAAAAAAAAAAAAAAAAAAAGAGTCCTGCAACAAAATGAAATGTCCATGTAGCTTGGTCTCTGGTGAGCTCCAGAGAGACAGTGAGATAGCATTTTACTATAGGACATTTTCCCAGTAAAACAAAACACCAGGAAGACTGAGCATTTCACCTTCCACTTACGTAAGAAGCTATTAAGAGGATTTTTTGTCTTCTAACACTTAAAATGAGATCGTAAACACAGGTACAGTAACATCCCTCAAGACATTACAATGTGCCTACATCAAGCCACTGTTTACTGCATTACAGTGCAGCTCTTCTGATTTTCTCATAAAATTTTAATTAAGCACAGATTTAAGATTGCTTTAGAGAGGTATCATAGTAAGAAATTATTTAGAGACAGGATACCAGAAACTGCTGTCCAGAATTCAGTATAACACAGGTGGTGAAGAGATTATATCTGGCTGCAAACTTCAGATTAAAAAAAGCACAAACATTAGCCAGACCAAAAAACAAAACATCACCTTCATTTTGGTCACCATGATCATAAGCTAGGCTACTACTCTTCTGATCAGCAGATTATGAATAGCTGCAATAGAAGCAGTAATGATTCTACACTTACCTCTGTCATGCAAAGTATTTTTCTCCTTATGCAACAAGGCTACTTCTTGACCAAGGGCCTTCTTCTGCCTCTCCAGTTCATTACGTAGCACCAGGATCTTCAACTGTAAACATTCACTCTCCTTTTTCTATTGGAAGAAAAATAGATTTAAAAAAAAAAATTGTAAGCTTTTCTGCACACAGGCAGTTCCATAAAAGGGGTGATAGGAGGAAAGGAAAAAGTCTGGCAGACACCAGTCTTGTCCTAATGGCTGAGCTCATAGATTACGACAGGCAATAGAGTAGCAAAGACCCTAATCATTTTGCTGCTCTGGAAGGAGAGAAACTCAGCTGTGTCCCACAGTGCTTGTTCCTCCTGTGGGATGCATCTCCTCTCCTGTGCTCACTGATGCAGCCTGGCCCAGGGCAGAAATTAAGAGAGGAAGGAGAGGTGGGAAGAAGCTTCCGCAGGACAAGTACATAGAGACTAAGAGCAGAGCGCTAGCGGCACGACAAGCATTAATTCTCTGGCGAAGGCTTCGGCAACAAGAGGGAAGATGAGCAATGAGGAGTCTATACTAAGTTGAGGCAGGGAGCTGGAAAAAGGTTGGAGATGTCTGAGCTGCACTATTAGATCCAATTCCCAACTTCAGGGTGATGAGAAAAAAAAAGGATACAAAAGGAAAAAACACACAGCGGGGAGCAGGTTACATCATTACACACAACTGTATTTGAAGGATCCCTTCTTTAAAAGTTTTAGGATTTGTCTGGTACCTACTCTAAATCCATCCCTGTGTTTAAAAAGAATCTGCTTTCTTCTTTGATGCACTGTCTCCACTAAGAAATTGTGCTGCCATGGGCGTAGTGAAGCAGAATTTTCTATTCTAAGTGGGTTTTTGTTTTAAGGAAGGAATATTTACCATGTTTAATAGATACCTGCTGAGAATAACTGAAGACAGATTCAAAATGGAAAAGGGAAGTTGCATCCCTTCGGTCCAGTCATACCCCTGGATAGAGTTCAAAATCTGAAGGGGCAGTCGGGCATACTTGTGAGCAAGTCTTGTGTAAATACTACCAGATACTGTCACTTGGTGTAACTCAGCCAGCTTTCACTTTTTCAAGCAGTTAATGGAGATAATGCTACTTCAACACTAGCTGCCTGAAAAAAAGTCAGCTCTTGCTGAACTCTCCCCTCCACTTCATATTTGCTTCAATTACACATGTATGCTCAGCGTTCTGGTTCAAGACTCCAGCAGGAAACGTGACTCAATATTAAGGAATGAAACTATAGTTCACACTAGGGAATGGAAGCCACTGTTAAACAAAGGAAAAGAAAAATAGGTAATCATTTCCTTATACCATAGACCATGGCTGCTAAGAAGTTGCATCATGCATACTATTGTTGTCGGTTTTGGTTGTACTGTTCTTCAAATAGATTTGCTCACACCTATTTATAAAGGAAAAGCCTTTGCAT
>NW_009194805.1:648-1211 GCF_000690835.1 Fulmarus glacialis | reverse complement strand
CTTGAACCTGAGAAATGAGAAATGTCCCTGAGTTCTCACTAGGGCTTTGAACAATGCTTGCTTTTCCAATGGAAAGGCTTAAAACATTTAAGACATCTCCTTTACGTTTGTTACAGTGGGTGTTTAGAAATTTGCTGGTGCTTATTAACATTACTAAGTGACGAGTTTAGAGGCTTTCCTTTTGTATTACTACCTTGATCTTGAATGCAACATTTCACTGATTGCTGCTTAATTTTGTATTGTTGACTGATCAATAAAGCACTTGGATCACAATTTGGTTTGAGCCGCATGGACTGAGCAGGTTTTCCCTGCAACACTCAGGAAAAACAAGTAACTAACTCAGTTGTGTAGATCAGTTTAAAAAAACCTCAGCTAAATATTACTGAAGGAAAGGGTAGAGATTGAGAGATTGACAACAATTTCGAGTTTGTTCCCATCCTTGAAATGAAGAATGACTGTTGGTCTCTCTCCCATAAGACTTATTTCTTGAGTGGTCTATCAGGGTGTCGTGGTTTAACCCCAGCCAGCAAATAAACCCCACACAGCCGCTCGCTCACCCCCCC
>NW_009194805.1:0-364 GCF_000690835.1 Fulmarus glacialis | reverse complement strand
TCTGTGTCACTCCCCCCTCCTGTCTTCCATCCCTCCAGAGCTTCCCCTGCACGTGGCAGATCATTGGAGGCCAAAAAGAGAAACCAAAAGTCTCCCTGGTGCAAGCACCACCCAGCAACAACCAAAGCATCAATGGGTCATCAACGCTCCTCTCATGCCAAACCCAAAACACAGCACACCCCCCAAGCTACTGGGAATAAGTTAACTCTGTCCCGGACGGAACCAGGACACAGGGGAAAAGGGAAAGCCACTGAGTTCGTTATTGGAGATGTTGCTGTAGGCTGCAGAAGACAGCCCCCACTGGGTTCCTATCTGAAATGAGGAAAAGTTTGTGACTGTCTGAACAAACTGTTCTTTTAGGCAA
>NW_009194804.1:691-20076 GCF_000690835.1 Fulmarus glacialis | reverse complement strand
TCTATGATTCTATGATTCTATATTTAACACCACACTCAAGAACCCATTTATGTATTACTCTTCTATTTAAATTATTTTTCTTCTTAGTGATTGTTCAACTAATGGCATCAGTAAAAAAAAAAAAAAAAAAACCAAAACCAAAACCAAACCCACAAAAAAACCCAAACCGAAAAACCATGAAGAAGCAAGAAAACCAAACAAAAAAAGAGCAGAATTCCATACCAGGTCCAAACTATTTCTAGTATTAACCTGCAGTGATACAAAATTTTAATAATAAAAGTTAGTACAACATAAATTCATCATGAGAGGAGTGCTTCTTCATTGAAATGAGTTATTGTCAATATGCCAGTTTCTCTGTAAAATTAGTCTGACCATTTAATCAACTGCATTAAAAGCAGCAAGAGGGAATCATGGGTATAGTACAAATCTGAGGCTTCCTGGAACTCTTCCTTCATCCAGCATCGGTCAAGCCAGTCTGGGTATGCCTGTGCAGATCAGTATGCAATGTAGAGTTTGTGCTGTCAAGTAAGGAGTGCCACAAGACACAGCACCACAAGAAGTCTGGAAAGCATAGCTTTGTTTAAGTGTCATTGAGAAGGTTAACTGGTTAATATCTAGTTATGTATAGATACTGGAAATCAGATGTCGGGAGAGGGCAGATGGGACATTTGATTTTTAATTGTAAATCATTGCAGCAGAATATAATCGTACCAAAAGCAACTGTTTGATACATAATCAAGAATAAGTCATGGTTTATTAATATTAATTTAACAAAAACAAACCTCTAAAATTATCGTTAATGGAAATTTACATCATATGGTAACCATAGCTAGAGTGTCTCAATTTGCATTTCTAACCACAGTAATGAGAACTGTATTCAAATATATTTACTTTTAGTCTACAGCAGAAGCTTATTTAACCATACTTTTGTTCCAGCTGCTAGCAAAAGGAGCATAGCCAGGGGGTGTCCAAGTCTTTTTGAAACTATTGCTGAGGCTTAAAACAAGCTGAAGCCTAATGTATATTCTAAACTAATTCCTTGTAATACATCTACACTTTAGAGTTAAAGGACCATCTAATACCCCAAACAAAATGTTCTATGCACGTATCCACACCTCTCAGCCTGAGAAGGTTCAAATGTACACTAACTTAGCGGAGTGCAGTGTCATTTAAAGATACTGAAAACACCACTGAATGAGCCAGTTTATGGAACGTATCTGGAATTCTTAGTAAGTAATCGGTCAATACCTATGGCTTTTAATATTTGTAAAACCTTCTACTTTTATACTTACAAAATGCTTTATAATCTGGTACAATTTTCTATAATGTGCTTAATATACCTCAGTCATTCAGTACTCTTTTATTCATAAATCTTTAATAAAAACATAACACATTTCTTTTGTTTTGTCAGATATTTTCCTATCACTTGAACAGCCAAACAGTGTCTATAAACTCTAAAATCTTTCCCATGGAGTCAAGGGTGACAAATAATACATTTAGCCAGCAAGGCAAAATCATTTATGGAGCAGCATGCCATAAGTGTAAAATAGATCTAATCTGTAGAAAAACAATGTATCCTCAAGCACTTTATTTAGAAATGTGCGTACAGCATATGGTATGTGTCTTTAGCATAACTCAATACCTCCTGAAAGCACCCATTTGAGACATGTCACAGAGTCCCTTGCTGCTTCTTCATTTTACCCCTCGTTTTACAACGAATTTTCAACTGCCTTTGGAAGAAAGTCTTCCAAAGATCCAGAAGGCCATGAGGTGTGAACAGAATTAATCCTAATAGCAACTTGGATGAATAAAGCATTTTTTCTTCTGTAAACATGCATTTGACATAAAATATTATTTTCTAACTGACGAATGTTTTTCCTTTGACAGAGGAGAATATTATAGCTTATAGCTGTAGGAAAATAGTACTTCACTTTCAGAAATCACTGAAAATGCCTACTACATTAGCATACAACAATTTCATAAACAGTTTTTTTATATTCTGGAACATGCAAACTTGCTTTGATTTTAATAGAGGAGTGTGGGGTTTTCCATGCAAATAATTTTTAGTCTCTACTTCCAGAATCTTACAAAAAAGATAAAATGTTAGTGTTACTAAGGATAAAAAAATGCAGTCCTTTAAGAAAGATAAAATGACAGGGATCGAAATAAGCTATTCAGTGAAAATTTGTCTGCAAATTTGTCAAAGCCCTGGCCAAAGACTCATTTTTAGGTAGTCAATCACCTGTAGCATTTGAGTTCCATCCAATGGACTCCATCTGCTTTCAGCTTTCCTGTCTTTCACGAAGCCCAGCCCCTGCTGTGCCCTGAGTTTCTTGGCACGTGATGTCAGAAGTTCCTTTCTAACATTGCTAGCTGTGAGCTATCCATGTTAATTGGGTACAATCAACAAATCAGACTCATCCAGCCAACTTCAGGTCTGTACATGAGACTATGAAAAAAATATCTGTGTGGATTTGCTTAATTGTGTGTTAGTCCAGATATTAGATATTTTAAAGTCCTATGCGTGGAGGCCAAAAACATAATATGAAAGCATGGCTGGAGTGTTCTTTCTTACAAGTATGGTATACAAATATAGACAAAATCAATAATATATGTACAATTTCTTCATGAAATGTTCTTGAACGTTTTCTAAGAGACTGTCAGTGTTCTGTGACTACCGAACATCTGATCACCAGCTCAACATAAGACCATGTAACACAAGGTACAGAGAGGGTTTCTTCTACAGCTTTTGACCCTCAGTTTCATCTAAGATATCGAAATATTTTTCTTTTCCTTCTTCAAAACCATTTTCATTCTTTTCTATGTCAAGGTTCATTTGTTTGTCCTACCAGCCTTCTTTGTTCAAAAGGGTTGTGATATTACTTCATCTTCATTGGCTTCAGGAAAAATGTTTCTAAGATACTGCTTCTGGTCTGTTAGAGCACCACATACTTGGGGTCTGAAAATCTTATTGACTTACCTTTAAAACAGATACCAGATGTCACCATTTACTGTTTAAAGGAATGATTTAGGACTAAACTGAAACATAAAACACAAGGATAAAGACTGATAATACATTCTGCTGCAAAATTGCAACCAAAATCTTCATAATACTGTTGTGTATACACAGTCAGCAATAAAATTAAACAGCAAGAATTGTGACAAGTTTCACATTGGTTAAATTCATTAGTAACTTAGATGAAGTCTTTAAGCCTGGTTATTGGAATTACCATCAGTGTAGTTATTTCTTTTTTAGAGTTCACAGAAGGCTCAAGTTGGGTTACCTATTATTTTCTTCAGGCAACATAAAGACAAAAAATGCTCAATAGATTGCAAAGATCATTGTATTTCATTAGCGTTCTGCTTTTTAAAAAAACAAACATCTTTTTATTAGGGAGAATGTCACAGTGGAGTTTTCCATTCAATGAAGATGCTGTGGCAGTTTTTTGGTTAAATTGGCTAACATGAGAAATGAGACTTTAGTCCTTTGTTCCTGTCAAGTTGTGCTGTCAATGAGCAGTTGGCAGAAAGAAACTCTCCAGGTGGTATAAAGCTGTCATAGCAGCCAGTCCATAAAATAGCTCTGACCTAGCTGTTCACCCACATACGAGCATCAGCAGTATTGCCAGCTCTAAATGGCCAGAAATATCAAGTCAGTTTTCAAGGAGTTTTTGAATAGCCTTTTATTTTTCAGTGTTGCTTTTAGGATTCAATATTGTTCAGTTAAGCTTAATTTTTCTAAAGCCATGAAGACTGAGAAAATCTCTTTTTATTAAAGGAAAGTTGAGAATCTGTTAAATGAATCCAAGGGGTGCTTTAAGACTCACAAGACAAGTGATAAGAATGTGAGAGTTCACCATGCAAGGTCAGAAGTGAAGAAGAGTTGTGTTGCAGTCAAATCCTGCGACAGAATATTTCTACTTTAAGGTTGCAGACATGTGGGGCAGTTTTTTGCAGAAAATCTGGTTTAATCAATCCCGATTTCCTTTATTTTTCTGGAAATATTTGTAAGACCTCATGGCAAAAAAAAAAGAGGGAAATGATCTTTTTTCTTTTTTTTTTTTTTAATAAGGTTATTTTTCAAACAGAAAAGTTCCCTGACTTTTCACCACTCAGATGTAAAAACTGATGTGTTAGCACAATGAAATGGGTGATGCAAGTAATGCTTGGCAGGGCCTTAATCAGTTCTGCTGGTGAATCTGTAGCTAGTCTAAATCATTATAGGCCAGTTTAAATTTTTATGGGCCTATTACTTATGTGACATATTAATGCTGTAATCTGATGAACAGTTAGTGATGAACTTTGGTCTCATAATTTATTCCTCCTTTTAGTAAGTAACTGTACACTTAAAGTCACTGAAGAACTCTATGGAACTATCATCTGTTAAACTGTATAGCAGCTTTACATAATGCAGATCACTTTACAGGGCATACGTTAAATGAAGCTGAATAACACATTTCACTCTTCTCATCTTCTTTCTGCTCCACTTTTTCTCCTTTCTTGTTTATATTCTCTACAGCTTCATATCATCTTTAACGTCTGTTTTACCTGCCAACAGTAAACTTTTTTAAAAATAAGAGAGGACAAACACTGGATTCTGGCTGCACAATGTTCAATGTTAACTAATTTTTTGGCTCAAGAACATTACCATACTTGTTTGGATCTCTAAAACTTAGCATCAGAAGCTGGAGTGGCAGTCAGTTTCAGTTAAAAATTTTTGCCTGTCAAATTTCAAGAAGACAAATTGATGTTAAAAATCAAAACATAAAAAAGTATCTCTACTGAAAAGTAGAGATTTTTCACAGTTTTGCTATTGTGAGATTACAGACCTATTTGATGGAGACCAATACAGCTGAAGTAGTATTAAGAAAAAAATATTCCTTTCAATGGGAAATAAATAAAAAAAAAAAAATGGTAGGACATTTCTAGAATAAGGAGTGGAAAGCTGGAAATCCTCTATGAACTGCTTCACTACCCATATTTAGTATATGCTATCTGATGCTAATAAAAGCCACCTGCAATAATAAAATGAGCTCAGCTAGGCTACAATAAAAATAAAGTAATGCATAATTTAAGAAAGCCAGGATGTTATTGACATTACAACTAATCAGGAATCAAAATGTGTTTCCAACAATCAGCTTAATTTACATCTGACTTTATCTGAATTGACATGTTCCCTTGGAATGTTTTTGCTTAATAAATCAGCAATTTCTAACGGAAACCTTTCCAATGTAATGTTTTCAACCAGCTCTAGCCAGCATTGTGGGGGGTTTTGTTTATTTTCCTAACATCATAATTCTTCATTCTTTTAATTAGATAATAAATATAATTAATGAAGAAAAATTTTTGTAAAAAAAGGAGGGTAAGAAAGGTTTGGATCACAATCTGCCAACTTTCTAGAATAGAACACAAACTGCGGTACAGTACTTCTAGCTGATCAGGCACACATCTAGATAGGTATTTACTAAAAATACAGAAGTTAATTTTGTGGTGTTTAAGCTGAAGCTAGTAGTGATGCAATGGCTTAGAGTTTCACCTTGCAGAAGCCTGGACCAGCAGCTATTCGGTGGGTGCTGGGAGTAGTTCCCTGGGAAGCGTGCTCACTGTCACACACCTGGCAGGCTTCCCTACGGTCTTAGCTACCAACACAAGCAAGGACACAAATCAAACAGTGACTTCACATTTCGTCCCATTTAACTGCTAGGTTCTTGAAATAGTTTGAATGTAAGTATGGGGACCTGAACGTGCATGGTCTTGCTTTTATTTAAAAGTGCAGTATAGAGGTTCTCATGCCAACATCCTTTATGAATAGAGTTGTTTTCTTGTATGAAAATTATATAATAGTTTGAATGACTAAAAAGGAGGAGCTTCTTTCCATGGAGAGGATCTGTGCAGCATGCCATGTGCCCTGGTTTCAGCTGGGATAGAGTTAATTTTCTTCCTAGTAGCTGGTACAGTGCTGTATTTTGGATTTAGGATGAGAATAATGTTGATAATACACTGCTGTTTTAGTTGTTGCTAGGTAGTGTTTATGCTGGTCAAGGACTTTTCAGCTTCCCATGCTCTGCCAGGTGCACAAGAAGCTGGGAGGGAGCATAGCCAGAACAGCTGACCCGAACTGACCAAAGGGATATTCCATACCATATGATGTCATGCTTAGTATATAAACTGGGGGGGAGTTGGCCGTGGGGCAGCGATCGCTGCTTTGGGATGAGCTGCGTGTCAGTCAGCGGGTGGTGAGTGGTTGCATCATTTGTTTTTCCTGGATTTTGTTCCCCTCTCTCTCTTGTTGTTTTCCTCTTCGTTACAGTTTGTTATCTTTGTTGTTGTTATTGTTGTTATTATTATTATTATATTTCAAGTATTAAACCATTCTTATTTCAACCCCCAAGTTTTCTTACTTCTGCCCTTCCGATTCTCTCTCCCATCCCACCGGGGAGGGGGAGAGGGTGAGCGAGCGGCTGTGTGGTGCTTAGTTGCAGACTGGGGTTAAACCATGACACTGTAGGAAAGCCTTCTGGGGTCCATCTGATGCTACATGAGCGTGGGGTTCCCAGCATCTGAGGCAAGAAAAGATGTACTCACTATCTGTATTTGTATTCTATCCTATTAAAACAGCTATTATATTACACCATTTGTTGTTGGACTTTTCTTCTTGAGATAAAGAAAAAACCCTTCCCCATCTCTTTCTCCCTCTCTCATCCCCCACCCTGGTACAGAACACATGGACTAATTCCATATCTTCCAAGCTTTTAAATCTCTTGCTGTGTTTTGAATGTTGCCGTAACACACAACAATATGAGAAAGGACATATTTTCTTCATCTTTCAAGTGACCGTAATTTGCAAGTGGGACCAGCTATCAATTAATTTTTTTCTTATTCCTGATATAGGCAGCCTCATGAATTGAGCAGCCCAAGATTTTTCTCAGCTTGGCATGCTAACTGATTTGTGGAGGAATTTGTTACAACGGGGAAAATTCTGCAATGTAAATCACTCTAGAAAACTGAAAGAAATATGATTCACCATAATTAGGGAGAAATTACATTTATTCTGTTTGGTACCAGTCCAGTTTCTTCAACCAAAGGCAGCTGAAGCACACAAAAAATATTTACTGTAGACTTACTTAAAATATTTGAAACGATTTACATTAATTCCTACATAAACAGTACTCCTGGGGTTAGACAGCAAACAATGTCTCTGGCAATAGACAACCAGTAATTACTTTTTTCTTGAAACCACATTAATGTTCTAAATAATAATTCTGTGTTAAAATTTCATGAGCTTGATTGTAATTATTCTTCAGTTTGTGGCAGTCTCGGCTCTACAGTACACTCTACAAGGCCTGCTCCAAATCTAAAAATAACATCAGCTGTGCCTGCTTTGTCCTTTTTTGACACTAGAAGAGTGTAAATATGGATGGAAAATCCACTTTGCATGTTTTTAAAAGGTTGCCAGCTATGCACAGTTACCACATTTGATTTAAAGATGTTCTCTACTCATTTTTTCCCTCAAAGTCACTAAGCGAACAAGCAAACAAAAACCCCTAGACTCAGTATTTTACAGTACTTATACAGGAAGACATGAAATACAGCCAGGTCTTATCACACAGCTTTCTCCTTGTATTTGTGGAAATGTTACATATTTGAGTAACTTATGTGTCTTGAGGCTTGAATCATTTCCCATTTCAATAGGAATGGTGTGGAACCTCCTTCCTTACTGTCTTACTACTTTTTAGAAGTAAACGCTTTTTTGCTAAGATTTTTAATCTCTCTCTTAATTTTGCCCTTAAGTGATTTCTTGAAAGTTGGCACACTCCAACTGTGTTTATCTTTAAAATAATTGTTTACAGTTTAATCCTTTAAGGTAATCTTGGGAAAAAGAGCAAATAGAATTATTGTCTTACAGGGTGTTCTGCAACGGGAGGTGCTGGTCCATTATGGTCCCGGTAAGAAAGGTACTCACACTCTGTAAGGTATCATTTTAAATGCCATTTATTAGAGCTATAAGAAGAGAATAGCATAGATAATCTTACATTCCCTTAGTTGCCAGGAACCCACGCGCAGCATGCAATACAGACCCCGTCCATAGATTCTCATCTTTTGGTCATTTGGGATATTACTGGATTTTCTTACACGGAAATGACTCGATCTGTCATTTCTACAGTCAAACAGAAGTGATGTTCACATGAGAACTTCTTGCTGCACTTTTAGATAAAGGCAAGGCCACACAGGTGGTGTGATCACCGGCACCAAGCGGGAGCTGGCTGAGATCACCCTGTGGCCAAGGGGTTTGTGCCGCACCACACCGTCCTGAAGGCCATGCTGGACGTGCAGCACACCACAGCACAGGCCTGGACACATTCAGGGTAACTTTTCTGTGGATCACTAACTCCCCGATACGCAATGGTCTTCCAGTCAGGATCAATACACAGGGGAAGGCGGAGCATCTGCTGAAAAGCCAAAGCCAGTGATAGAAATAGAAATACAGAAGAAAATGTCTAAAGAAGAAAAAAGAAAGTTTTCTGAGAATCTATCCAGGGGGAACTATGGATACTTAATTTTCAAAATACCACTTTTACAGATACTCTTTTGCAAAATAGCAACAATATCAAACTTCTTTTAACCTGCACAGCTTTTTTTGAATTGCAGGCTTTTCATTTTATTCCCAGACTATTGAATTGAAACTGCTTACTACAGAAAATCAAGCTATTTCACATGGAACAATATGTCCTTAATTTTCCTTAAGGGTGATATAATTATCAGGTTCAATTCAACAAAATTTTAAGCATGTGTCTGCCTTTAAATACAGGTCAAATAATCTGTCAAGCATTTCCATTGCCAGCTTTCTGGATTTATTTCACCTGATACTTATACAGCTAAGTCAAATTGACATTTCATTCCAATCACTGAAACTCCAAATGCATTTTGCTATTCATACATTTAAAAGCTTTATTGACTGGGAGATCAGGTATGGGAGATACTGTAGAGGAACAAGTGAAAGTAATGATTTCAAATCCAGGAAGGTCAATTTTAAAAGACAGAAGAGTGGCCCTATTTAAGCAACTTTGGACCACAGTGTGTTTAGCTTCGCTGTAAATCCATTCTAAGCATGTATAGCTTCTCTATATATGCTAAACATAAGTTTATTTATCATTACCTTGTCTTGCAATTCACCAATCAGAGCTTATCCTGTGTGCTATTAGTACTGTATCTGTACTGGTTTAAATGATCTGATATTACCATTGTTTCTGAAGATTTTGACAAAATATTACACCTTATTTTGCTGTATGTATAAAATAAGGGTGAAGAAATTCAGACCAAGAGGAGTTTGACAGGACAGTGCCATCAAAAAGAACAAGCAACAAAAACTATTGGTCAGCTTTCAAAATCTTAGTAATTCAAAAGTCAGAATACTTCTTCAGCTCTTGAAGGACATCATAAGAACAGATAATCTGCTAAACTGCAATAGCTGCAATCTTTTACAGATTATTAGAGTTACAGGATTTAGGGGTACATACTATTGATTCTTTTGCCCTTGTGAGCAGAACACCAAAGAGGAACTGACTTTAGTTGTCTGGAGAATTAATCAATGCCATCCAAATTTCATTCAAAAATAAATTACATTAATATTCTATTATGATACTCTAGTATGTGTCTAAAGTGTGTATAGTACAGTAGGTACTGTAGATGATTTTTAAAAAGTCAGGTCACTTGCTAAAATGTTATACAACTGGAAAAGCAAAAACATTAATACAATCTTTTCAAACTAGCAAAAGGCTGATTCGAATTTTGTAACTGTTCTACTGTGAGCACTTGTTCAGAAAAATCAGCATTTTTAAGTAGCTTGTCTTACAGGAACTGTTGAGTTTATAGTACCATTTAATGCAGAAAGGTAGTTTCTTCAGGGTAGCACAACATGTTCTATTTGCTCAGAGCTGAAAATAGTGCCACTTTGCAAAGAACACTCTGTATTACCTATATTTTTAATTTCTTGTCTATAGCACATAGTAAGAAACAAAAATCACAATTCATACACCATATGTAATAGAACATACTGTACAAGCAGAACATTTAGGAAATCATTGTGATAGCCTTCCTGATACTGAATATTTTTCATTGTGAGTAGTCTTATTGAAGACAATTTATGAAGTCAGGAAATTAAAATCCAGCTCTGTATTAGCTCCTCCTTACACCAGTAATTTATAACAGCTAATTCCCTTAAGCGGTCATCTTTCTCAAGTTTAATGCACTACAAATTACAGGAAAAAAAGACAATCTCACAAGGATCTCAGTAGTGTTTTGAGACTTCAGGAAAGTAAAATACTGAGGTTGACATAATAGTGACATAACAACTGTTTTCCATTCGTATTTTCTCAAATTTCAACTCAAATGATAACTTAGCAACAATTTTTAGCTACATAATAAAAATCTCAGTGATTTGTGAAATCACTCCAAAAAAAATCTACATTCTAGAAAGAAATAAAGCTGGTGTCCTCTCAATGTCATTGTATTTTGTGTTTTATAACACTTTCCTTTGTAAGTTCCCAAATGACTTGAAACATTCATCTGTTTTATAAAGCAAGTTCTGTTTAGAATAAATTTGGTAGCACAAGTACCAATTGCACCTTTCTCCTGTTACCTGAGATATGCACTTATTGAATTTTGTAGCCTTCATTAAAATTTAATGTCTGGAATAAACTGGAATATCCAAGAGGGTACACATTTAAATTGAGTATTTTTGATCCAAATGAAATCAGCCAGGACGTGGGGTGCAGTTACCTGTGTAACTACAGAATGAGTGAACACTAACAAAGAAGGAATGTGCTGTTAATGGGAGCAAAAAGGAACAGAGTGAAGCTACTGAAGTCAATCAAAAGCAGCTATGATTGTGATCTGCTGCATACATTGGATTACAAGAAGACATATGTCTGTGACAATCTTTATTTAGATGTCTAAGTTTATTATCATGCAAAAAACAATTTGCATGTGCTTGGATGCAGAGATGAGGTTCTCCTGCACTGTCCATGAAGGTCCACGGAATCCACTATGGTAGGAGTATAGGAGGGCAGTGCCCAGAGCCAGATCCACAAGAGTGTTGGGGCACTTTCTGTATGTGACAACACCACCTCTGGAAGCAAGCTCTAGTGGCACTCCCAGAGGAGAGAAGTGAACAAAGCCATCTTCCTTGGCTTGTGAAACACTGGAGAAGAAATACTGAAGGCAGTTAGTGGTTTCTGTCCCTTAAACCTCCTGCCACGATTTCCTGGTGCATATGCAATGGTTTGTCCCGCTCTTACCAGATCCATTTTGACCAGTACTGTAGTCTGGGGAGAAGAATTGGGTTTGAGGTTTGGTTAGTGCAAGTTTAAGGGGACATTCTCAATTTCTGGATTCCTGAGGCGCCATACCAAGGAAGGTATCAGCATGAGCTATCAAGCTCTGGTGAGCTTCCTTCCTTTTCATGACATGCCCCACATGAAAGACAGGTGTTGTAAGTAGCTGATGCAAGTGACTGTGGACATTCATTCACTGTTTGTGACCTGACCAGAAAGACCAGACCAGATCAGTTCACAGCTTTCTCCTCTGTGACTCCCATTAACATAAACTAGATGCTTATGTGCAGTTCTAGAATAATATAATAGCTTGAAGAGAATATTTCTGACTAGTAGTACCTTCATATTTTATGGGTTAAGTAGAGTTTGTTTTTACCAAGTCAGCCAAGTTCTTGTAACATTGTTAAAGATCGAGGTTTTTTTAAAGTTGTCTAGCAGAATGTATAAATGGTGTTGCACTGTAACTTAAGGAAGATGAATAAACACAAAAAAATCTCCATAGACAATGGAAGATAAACAAAAAGATACTATAAAAGTGGATATTTTCAAAAGGAGAAGAAATCTGGAAGATATTTGTTAGATGTCTGTTGCACATTTATCTCTCTCTTTCATAAAAATCCATGCATAGTTTTGAAGTACATATCCTAACCTGTGCCACAAGTTTTAATGAAAAAAGAAAATTGAAAATTAAACTTTCATATACATTTAACAGATTATTATATAAAAATTCTTCCTCATCTAAATCAAAACACAAAGGAGCACACGGAAAGCATAAAAGGTTTTCATTGCATTCTGTCATGGTAGATATAAGATTTTTAAAAATATTCATTAGAATGTTCTTATATTTGGAGGGAATAAAGAAAAAGCAACCTATAGCTGGAGATAAGATTTATGTTCATATCTAAACAGTCTTATAGTGCTATTTTTTAAAATGATAAGTTGATTCGAAGTTTGACATACATTCACTACTTGCACCATGTTAGAAGAGAATTCGAGCTTGTTTCTTTTGATTCCATCTCTTGAAGAAGAGATTGTGTGATACTGAAATGTCCCTTGCTGCCCTTTGGTGCTTTTTTGGTTTAATCTAGGAGTACTAGGAAAAATTCCATCTTTCTACACTATTTTTTGTGCTATCACATTGTGAGAACAAAATCCGTAGTTACAAGCTGTCAATTAGAAGATATGATTTTAAATTTACCTGTTTCTACATGTTTTACAAAAACTAATTAGGGCCCAGGATGGGTCTCTGAAGTAAGTACTATTACCAAGTCTGTCTTTTAGAGCTCTGCTAAAACTGTAGCCAGGAAAACCTTTCTTTCACTTCTTAGAAGGTCAGGGTTGATAAGCTTCGTAAGGCAAAATTATCCTGGTGTTAAATTGCTAGAGCAAGACAAGCGTTTGGAAGCATAGATGTCTGATTAAGTGAGGTCAGCAACAGAATTCCTGCTTGCAGTCGACCTTGCCTATATTCTTATGAACATAGCCACGTGTCTTACGTTATATAGCCATTGACTTGTCAGTAAAAACAAGTCCTGACTGTACCACCCTTTCTAACATGTGGCTTTCTACAGATCGTCCTGTTACTGCCCTGCTAGTTCATTCCAAATCTAAGCCACTCATTTCTGCCAGACACAGCCAAATATCTTCCTATCTAGGGTCGTATATTTCCTTCCACTTTCTTTAATACTCTTCTTTCTTCTAAATAATTTGAATGCATTCTCCATTATTATTTTCATAGTCAAACCTCTGCATTATCTTAGATTAAAGAATAATAACTATCAAGATATAAATTGCCTACCTATTTATAGTGGGTTTTTTTTCTATTTCTTCTCATAACTTTGTCTCATTGTTGTCTCTTATGATTTTAGTCTTCGCTTAAAGTGAAAGATTCAAGTATTCAATAACCTTTAAAGACAAAAAGGGTATTTTTAATTACTTAAGCTCATCTGAAAAATACAGACCATCAAATTTTACCCAATGACCTCTCCAGCTTGGTCAACAGTTCTTTTTAAGTTGCAGCTTCTATTTTAGGAAGAGATAGACTGTTGATTGAGTTCAAATGATACACTTTTTACAGCATCCTTGTCAATTGTGTTCTGTTAATAGTTTCAATTTTCATTCTAGTTCAACTTTAAGGAATTTAACTTTCAGCCATTAAATCTGTAACTTCTTTTGACTACTGCAAAAAAGCTTTATAGTACTAGATACTACTCTCTACTCTTTACTCTCAAAGTAATTATAAACTAATTAAGTCACCTTAACCTTGCCTTTGAGCTAAATAAACTGATTTTTTTTACTGTGAATTAAAAATTGAGAGCTAGACCACATATCAAACCTCTGGTTCTGCAATATAAAGAGAAAAGTCTCTTACTGTATATAAATAATATAAAACTTTTTTTTTTCCTAACATAGCACTTGAATACACAGTCCTTTGGTGTTGCTCAAGGCTGTGCAAAGATAACTGGAACTCAATCCTGACTGCAAACCAAAAAAGCAAACTGATCATTAAATCACTGAACCTTAAGAAACAGTTATTTGAGACATACTAAAGAGACTGAACAAAATGCCAATAATATCTATTAAAGTTAAATGTCTTCTCATTCTTCTCGTTTCTCAGACATACAATCCAATGCATATGGACTTGATAAACAAACAGTGAAATCATTACCTTTGTATAGTTATCATCTGATCTTCCTGCCAATCACTAGCACTGCTACCAGGTTCTCAAAAGTTCTGTGTTTGTGTGCTTCGACTCTCACAATCTTAATTTAAGAAGTGTAAATTTGAAAAGCAGGAATTGAATGCTGAGCCTATCTCAATGTTCATTTCAAACATGCTAACTACAATGCATTTTACAAATCTATATTCATAAAAGTAACTATAGGAATCATTTTTTTCCCAGGCAATGAACTTTCAATGAGTTAAGTAGATATTTTCTGCAGAAACCAAATATCCAGCACCATGCTTCCTTGGAACAAAGATCCTTTGAGTCATCTCTTTAGATCCAACTCTGGGAAAATCTGTGGGATCCACTTCCCTAGCACCTGGTCTGAGGTCTCTGTAGACAATCTCAGAGTTGCATTGGGAGAATTTAAACATGTTGGAAGTCAAGGGTAAGGGCAGGATGTGTTTGTTTTCTCCAAGATCTTAATTTTCTCCTCTTCCCTCCAACAGTACAATAAATGCAAACATAATGGTGATTATATTATGAAGCAAAATTTATTGCACTGCAATGTTTTTAAACTAAGCATTAAACATTCCAAAGGCAGGAATAAATATGAGATGAGACACTGCATAAAAGTTAAGCTTCAGATTTTTGTATCAGTATTGCTGTTCTAAGCTATTACACAGAATTCAAATGCGGTGATTTTTTTCAGTGACTATTTGAAAATGGAAAACATCTGCTCGAGAAAGAAACATCTACTAGCTGAAAAGGTAAATAATGACTTGTGTACGTGTGAATGTATATGGGGGGTTTGTGTGTATATACATCTTAAATCTGATGAGCAAGTCAAATGGTAGTTAATAAAATTGCTTGCCTTACTTATTCTGTATTTTTTAATGAAAAGTCAAGCTACTAGCAAAACAATTTTGCCATTACAAAGTTTTCTATGTCAACAGTTGATTTGTCTGTATTATTGTTCCTTGAGTGGTTAGAAAAGGATTTAAGCAATATAGAGTTTTCAGGGCTGTTTCAGTTATGAGAGGCAGTATGATTTTTCACAAAGCTGGACTTCAAGCTGGACTTCAAATGTTGGGATAATATTATGAAAAATACTTGGTTTGATCAGCCTAAGCCACATACAGGATCACTAATTCATCTGTGCTGACCTTACTGCTCCCTATGAAAAGGCTTAGTAATTGCTAATGACTCTCTGGGAGCTATAGATTTTCACTTGAAATTGCTCTATACATTTCTATAAAGTAAGACAACAGTCTGAAAGGTATTATTGCTCAATGCATTAACCTTTGAAAGTTGAAAACATCAGGAAACTCTGAAAAGTAAGACAAATTAAAGACCAGACAAGTAAAACATAACAAAAAAGAAGATAAAGGCAAACCCTGCAGGAGGGGAATGACTGGACCCTGTACATGAAACTAGTTGCATGAGTTGATATACACACAGAGGGTCATGCAACTGTTGCGTCCAGCCACATGATTTCAGAGGTGCCATGTTCTGGGAAGAACACGCTTCCCAGCAGGGTGCCTTGGAGCAGAACCCTGACCTGCCTTCTGCTTGGGGACCCCAACGGCTTGGATCAGTTGCATGACAGAGTCTGCATCAGTCTCCTACCTGTGCATGGATCAGAAACCTTGTAGAGTGGGGGAATCACTGGGGAAGTGCCTCGCATAGCATATGTAACTGGAGACATGCCTCACTTGTCTTTCTTGTCAGTGCTCACTGGCCACTCTCAGACAAGGAGTCTTGCCAGTGACACCAGTGTCTTGGGCGAAGTCATCCTAATGCAATTGCCCATATCTATTTTAAGACATTCTCTTTCCATTCATATATTATCAATTTTATATATTATGGTGCTTGGCCCCTGAATCTTATCTGCAACTATCTCTACTATGATTGCTAATTTGTTCTTTACAGACATTCTGACTTTTTATGGCTTATCCAGCAAGTTGCAAAAATTCTAAAGCTCTCCATTTAGGAACAGAAAATATTCAGAAGTCGTCTGTCTATGTAGCCTGCGAAGCAGTGTTTGAGGCATTAGAGGGTAGCTGGCTCTATGAAAGTGCCTTTTTAGTCTTTGGAAACTCTCTTAAAGTAATTTAACAATTACAACTAAGTGCATTTTTTTGAGAAGTTAAGATTTCAAAAGCGCCAACCTGTATGAACAGCTAGAAGTTGTAATACCTTCAGTTAGCAGCAACTGTGTAGTGGCTGGATCCAACCTTTTTTCTTCTCTTCCAGCTCATCTGCAGCTAACCCATTAGAACAGCTATAAGTCTGGAGGAAGACAGAAAGCTTCCTCACAACTCTCTAGAGTCTCATACTTCCAAGCCTCTGTCAGTCCTCTTTTAGTCCACATGGGCTAAAAATTGCCACTGGTCCTGCCAAGCATCCCGATTGATCCTCCAAGTTCTTCCTTTCTCTCCTTCCCCTTCAGTGCTACCTCAACTCTCAGGTGATGCAGCATAACCTCCAAGACAGTCTCCTGCAGCTTGCACTGCCTCCTGCTTTCAGCAATATGAGAACAACGAGCCAACAGAGTGGCAACTATTCTTCTTCTAATGTAGGAATTGGAGGAGAAGAGAGAAGCATGCCTTCAGACCCTGGCTGTCAGTCATCAACCTTTGTCAATTCTCCAAAACAAAACTGAAGACTTCTCCTAGGTGCTTAGATAAGAGAATCTAACATGAATATTTAAATGACAGCTTATATACAAGTAATTCTCAGAAAAAATGAATAAAATCTGGCATCCCTTCTAGCCATACCAACCCGTAGGTATACAAATGCAGAAGCACTCCTAACATTGGTACTGGCTGGGGAAAGAAGGCACCTTATATTAGAAGGCTGCTGAAATCCAAAATATTTGCAGATTTTTTAAGTGCTCTCTCTATCCTTGGTAAATTCTTCCCTTCTTCACCGAAGGAAAAAAAAATCTTGGGAAGACACTCTTCACGTCTTGTTTCCCACCCAGTAACCAACGATGTTTTCTTTGTAGTGTTTGTCTAGTAGTGTGTGCTTTCTGCCAATCACAATAGATTTTTATACCAAGCTAGCTTCTTTCCATGTAAAATCTTAGTGGAAAAAAGCCTAAAGATATTTTTCCTCCATGTAAATAGTTAAAACATAATCTGTCCTGAGTTATCTACCTTACCATGGAGAAAAATCTCCATATTGGATTTCTAATGTGATTTCATTGTGTTACAAAACCATCTTTTTTTGCCTGTGAAGTCATAATCCTGAAGAAAATTGTTTTAAATGTATTTACAGTCTCAGTAAAGAATGCATTTTATGCCATGTCAAGCCATTGGAGTGTAAAGTCAGGGACAAAGGCGTTGGGCATTCCCTGGTACATTACAACCCCTTGTAGCTCATAGCTCAAAAAACAGAGACAACATTACCTCAGCTTTCCACCAAAGCTGTAGAATGCATCTGTCTTCATAACCCACTGCCTCCACTTTCATACATGGTAAAAAGTCCCATTAAAATTACAAAGAAGTCCTTCCCATATAAACTATTCTCAACACGAACAAAAAAGGTAAAATTTTGCCCTGAGGAAAAAACCTGCGGCAGGAGATTTGCCTACTGCAGGTTCCCAGTAAATATCCCAGCAAGTAAAGTTGACTCTTGTGTCTGAAGGCTCAGCAGTTTGTATAATCTATATGCCACTTATCCCTGTATTTTAAAATCAATATTTGCCTTGTAGATAAATAGCCTGGAATTTACTTTTGTTCATGGTATTAACATTAGCATATAATAACTTTTTTATGACTTTGAGTCTTTCAGTGGCCAAGAAAGATGTACTAAGGGTTTTATGCTTCAAGCCGCACAGAACATAAAAAAAAATTATAAAAAACTACTTACCTATCAAAGCCATTTAATATAGAAAACATGGAATGTTTGTACATAATGTGTTTCATTTAAGAAACATTTCTAGAAAAAATATTAGTATTTTATTGTCATCAATAGAGTATAAAACCAAGAAGACACATGAGTTCATTGGTAAACTGTTCATTAAATAAGGTTTTTGTAAGTTCTCATACTCTGATCTTGTAGGGACAGCCTTCCTGATCTACAAGCAAAGAAACAGAATTCTTTCTTTAAGTTTCCATTACTGTCACTGTCTGATCACATCGGTAGTGCTTGGCAGCATAATGGATAGCAGTGATTATATTCAAAATACAGGTGGTTCCTCTGGAGTGCTGAAACCATAACTTCATTTTTTTTTCTGAGCACACACTTTTTACATTGAAATTATATTATTTTTATGTGCTCCATTACCAGTGGAGGTATTCCAGGTATAGCAGTTACAGAATATAACTGTTGGAAAATACACTTCAGTGTTTTAAAATGAGAAAAAAAAAGCTTTCTAAAGTGTAATGATTGTCTAGTGACACTGATAGACACAAATGAAAGGACGAGCACTCAACATTGTTTAACAGGCAATGTCTGTGACTGCATCTCCAACAATTGCCTTAGAAAAAATGCTAGTGAGAATTTGATGTTAATATTTTGTCAAAGGCATGTTCAGATTTTTAAGTAATGGGTGATACAAAAAAATAATAGTACAGTCATTTGCTATTCTTTGCTAGCAGAAGGCAACTGTCCATTTTCACACATAGCTTTTGTCTTTGATTTATTTTTTTATTATTATTTTTAAGGAAGAACTTCATATATTAGAGCGCTTTAAACTGTATTTATTCTGTTCCTTGAAGGTTGACCATTTTAACAGCACCTGCATCACTTCGATGTCCAAGTTCCAGTTTCAAATATAACTTAAGTACTTGAGACTTTAAAGATTAAATCCAAGAGCCATTGAGATCATGGTGATATGGCATAAATTTTCACTTAGAAAGAGGACTTCATTACAAATGATGGCAGGCAACCAAATATTTCTATGGCTATATTTTTTTCCTGTGACATTTAAGATTGCCATGTTCGAAACAAGTATTCCTAGTAACAAAATTTCCTTGCAAGTTTTATGGGATTTTTCTCAGGGTAGAATCACTTACAAATACTGCAATAGTGGAGATCAAAATAATCAAATTCCAATGACTTCTGAACCAGGCCTGCTGGAGGTTGCCTTTCTGTGAGAAGGATGTTGCTAATGGCTTAGAACGGTAAGTGGACAAACCAGCACAATAAGCAGCACTTCCTTGTCAGGGCAATACAACCACATCTGGGGCTGATGTGGAGCAAAGCAGACCCTGGGAACACGGCAGTAGCTTGTAATGTACGTACCTGTCCTGGTTCCGGCTGGGACAGGGTTAACTTTCTTGCCAGTAGCGTGGGGGGTGTGCTGTGTTTTGGGTTTGGTATGAGAGGAGCGTTGATGGCCCATTGATGCTTTGGCTGTTGCTGGGTGGTGCTTGCAC
>NW_009194804.1:0-395 GCF_000690835.1 Fulmarus glacialis | reverse complement strand
GGGGGGGGGGGGGGGGGGGCGAGGGGGGGGCGGTGAGTGAGCGGCTGCGTGGGGTTAAACCACGACAGTACCAAAAATGAGTATTATTTTTGCTTTAGCGTACTTGTGCCTCAGTACCGAGGAGTGTACTACAAAGTGTACTACACAGTGTACTACAAAGCAAACAGACTTCTGAAGATGTTGTTTTAAATTACGGAGATTAATAATGGTGAGGGAATAATTAAAAACATCTGTGGATATCTACGAGTTCTATTAATTTTGAAAGGCATCTTTAACCTAATTTGAGTAACTTACTTTGTATCAGGTAAAGGTGGCAAAACCCTGATCAAACTGTGAGTCCAAGTACTTTTTTCCATAGCTTTTGGTCTGTGTTGGTTTTGGCTGGGGTAGAGTTA
>NW_009194803.1:27977-38786 GCF_000690835.1 Fulmarus glacialis | reverse complement strand
GAAGAGTGCACCCGTCTAAGCCATGAGCCATCTGACAACTAGCTGGGCACAAGAATGTACTTTTTCATTTTAATTCACTTATCAGTTTAGTATTCAGTCACTTCCGGGCACATATTTTAACAAAAAGTTTGCAAAGCTAATACATTTATTGACATTAGATGACCTAGGCCCTAACCTGAAGCAAAGTTAATACTCAGTAGGGCATCACCCTTCCTCCCCTTCCTTCACTTTTTTCTCTAAGTCTGGAATTCTTTTCATATAGCCCAGTAGCCATCTCCACATGCTAAGTATCACATGCTGGGTTTGATTACTCCCCGAGTTTTGTTAATGAATAATTCATTTGACTACCTTGATCATTCTCTAGTTCCATTTGAACTTCCCTGTCCCTGCTTGCTCTTGTATTACATGGAAGTGACAAGCCATCTGTTACCTTGAGGCCCTCATAGCCACCAGGGCCTTATTCTTTCGAAGTTACTCTATCTGGAAGAACTGGCCAAGCAGCCTTACTGGCAATATCAATAAAATAAATCTAGGCAAGTATGTGCAAAACTCTTAGATCTTCCACCTCAGGAGATTTAAGAAGCGTGCCCCTTCTTAAAAATTTACTTGCAAGTAATATACTACCAAAGCCTATTTGACCTTCCGCACCGATTACTAAACTTCAGCCCCAATTTTTTTTTTAAATCTAAAGTAGTATTACTGTATCTGAGAGGCATTTTGGAAAACTATGATGACTTGAGAACCTAGCAGAAGACATGAAAAATCAGAACAAAAAACCAAACCAAACCAAAACAAAAAACCAAAACAAACAGACAAAAAAAAAACCACAGGGAAAATGTAGTGGTGCAAGAAGCAGTAAATTTACAAACAAGAGATGGTGAGTTAATAGGCAAGACTTTAATTAGAGATGTTAACTGTCAGACTACTTTCAATGGTCACTTAAAAATACAAGGGGGGGGGGGGGAGAAAAGAAGAAAATTAATGTCAAATTTTCAGCAGAAATTGTGGTTAAGAATTTGACAATCCAGTGAGAAATAAACTGTCCTTTGCTGTCTAGGATGACATTTCTGCAATTTGTTCTCAATACGCAGAAGTTACGCATGCTTCCACAAGACCAGGTGCCAGCATGTCTGAGCCCAAACCAGGACAGTTACTTTAGTACTTGAGTTATGTCCTGCAAAGTCAAGTCTTAGCTACATTACAAAGAACATCTATTCACAACTATGGACATGAGCAATTAATACAGGAAAGATGATGATGATGACAATAATAATAATAATAATAATAACAACAACAACAACAACAACAACTAGATTTAGTGTGGTAACAGAAAAAAAACACTCGATTTTGCTGAGAATTTTACATGTTCTTGACTGCCCTTTCTCCTAAGTTATGCACAAAAAATAAACAATTATTCTAATTGTAAGCACCTACTTGCAGTCTTAATACACACTCTAAACTCGTATTACCTATCTCACCTCTTACCATGAGCACCTGGCAATTAATTTCATGCTAGGCTATTGCCTCTGTGTACTACGGTTACTAAACCAATCTTTTCTCTTGCCATAAACTGGTCAGACAGTAAGACTAGACTATGTTTCATACTGTAGAAAACACTCAAGCATGAAAGACAAAATTATTACTTTTTTAAATTCCTGAAAATATTGAGGGTAACAGTGAGTTTAATGAGGGAAATGGGATAAGATGATCTAACCTCATTTAATTATGCATCTAGAAAAAAAAAAAAAAAGAAATATCTGGGAAAAAAATGTGTTTTCTCTCTCCCTAAGGATTTATTTAGTTAAATTTGGAAATTCCATCAACCACAAAACAGATACAGTATCATACCACTCGTCCACTTCACAAAACCATTGTGAGACCTAATGATAATGCTGTTGGAAATCACTGGAGAAGAAGAGTTTTAAGGAAATCTTGCCACTGTAAGCCCCAGCTGGGCTTAGGGTGGGCAAGAGAGCACTGCAGGGTGGCAGGAGGAATCCTCCCTCCCACAAGGCCTGAATGTACCTAACAGCTGTGAGTGCATTAGCTGGTGGACAGGCGGAGCAGATGATACACAAGCCTCATATCTGCTTCAGTAATGCAAGTGAAGAGCCTTTTTGATTCCCTTTGCGTAAACTTCACAGATACTCTTGTGCTCCGATCAGTGAGGTTAATTTGATTTTACCAAAGTGATTCTAGCCTCCACACAAAGGATAACACGCTCCTAAAGAGAATTTGATTTGTTAAAAACATTACAATTCAGCCATGAGAAAATAATTGAAATTTTCCAATGCTGAATGTCAGAGATAAGAGATTCTTAACAATAAACAAAGCCTCTAGAAGGAATGATTGTTATTTCTTAAAATGAAATGTTTCAAGTCTGAATGGTATAGTATATTTGATTTTTAAAATTACTGAACACTTATAGGCCAGTACTACAGGACCTAAGTGGTTTCACTCTTTTTGGAGCTCATCAGCTGCAGGTAACGGCCAATAAAACACAGCACAACACTGACTCTTCAGCCCTTTAAATGCCTAAAACTAACATAAGGATAAGGTCTTTTGTTTTCTTTTGGCTTCTTAAAAATATGTTATCCATACAGAAATGCAGACCGGTTTTATTCTCGTGTAGCTAATAAAATTCTCGATATGCACAAGAATCCCTAATAATGTCAGAATCATAGAATAGTTTGGGTTGGAAGGGACCTTTAAAGGTCATCTAGTCCAACCCCCCTGCCATGGGCAGGGACATCTTCAAGTAGATCAGGTATTTTAAAATAAAGGTATTTTAACAATAGCCTGGATCATATCACTTTAATATGAGCGATAGTCAACAGAAAAAGGTTTCGTTATGAGTAGCTTCAACTACTGGCAAAAATTAAAAGTGGAATTACACTTTCAGTTACAGTGTTGAAAACTCAGCCAAACTGCTACTGTTCTCAAACCAGCTCACTGCAACTACATACACCAAGATATTCCCTCATGCAAACAGCATCAATCAATTCCCATTCAAACAACCATTTTTAGACTATGGTTTTGATCGTTCTTTTCTAAGCATAAGAATCTGCATGCTACTGAACTCACTTATGTTAAATTGCAAGACACTTGGACAAGGTATTTTAATTCCATGATATACCGTAAGTCTCCAAACCACTATACATGACTTCTACTACTACTAGGTTGAACGTACAACTATGTTAAATTAATACTTTCTCTTACAGTAATTTTTCTTTAAAAAAAAAAAAATTATGAACATTTCTTTTTTCTTTTTTTTGTTTAGAATACCCATTTCTACATCCTGCCTGCTGATTTTGCAGAAAGTTATCTGGGACCACGCATGAAAAAAAAAAAAAATGGAAAAAAGCATCCCTGAAAACAGTCTCAGGGTTCCAGTATGTGCAAAGAAACCAACTTTATAAACCAAAAGGTAAAGTTTTTTTATGTCTACAACTAAACAAATCTTCTCTAGAAGAAAAAGATCCCGGCATCAAGCATTCTCCAAGAAGAATCTTTAGTGAAACAATTCATAACTGAATGTAGTCATTCTTGTCTTCAAAGAAAAAAACATCAATTGTTACTTCAGCACAGTTCTGGTAACATCATCTCCCTGGGCACATGAAACTATCTTGAGCTCTCTTACAGATTCTTGGACATCTATTATTCTTTGCATTATTAAACCATTCCAAATTGCAATCAGTTAGATTACCAGTTTGTGACCAAAGACCTTTTGTTTCTTGGGGTGCTATGTACTGGTATTAACAGATCAAATTCTAGTTAGTGGAAATACAGTGGAAAGTTTCCTATACATAAAACCACAACTTTGTCCCAAACTAACTATTACAATGATAATATAAGGCTGCATTAATCTTTTACCTTAATATTAATTTAAACATTGTATTTTGCAAAATTATACCTAATTTTGATTTGAAAGTAGGTTGTCACACTCTGAACTGATCTTATACCACACCGTTTGTGAAAATAACTTAAGCCACTTAAAGAGACTTGCCATTTTTCCGCGATGACTTCTGTACTGGAGGTGGCAAACAGGTTTGTGCTGTTGCTAGCTCAGGAGTGGCAGCTTTAGTTCCATGATTGGCTTTCACCTTATCAGCCCAACTTACACCAGAAGGAGCCAGGCGTGTTGCAGAAATTGTCGCTGCAGGGTTCCTAAAAGAAAGTAACAGCTCTTTTGAGTGTCTAATCAAATAACAGAATGGTTCATTAGAAAACTTCATCAGGACACTGTCTCCTTAATCTTGGTGTTCACTGATTCAGACTCAGAGCCAGTTCCAAAATTTTAGAAATGTCTAGTGGCTGAAGAAACATACAGCACTGTAGTGATGGACAAACAATTCCCACAAGAAACATTCTCTGATACTAAATTTTCAAATCATAGCAATAAACATATGCTGAGTATTTACAGCCAAATGTAACAGCTCTTCTATTGCATCTTCCTGGGTCCTGCCTAACTGTATCAATGAACTGTACAGAATGGGCTGCAACCATTACTACTACGAGGAGTCTAACCAACTATACGTGCAAGAAGTCTGAAAAAGTGCAGTTTTAATTGTAAATGTCACACAATTTGTGTGACACACAAATCCATAAGGTACTCTGTTCCAAGGTTAAGTAAATAAAATAATAGATCTATTTTCTATTATCCATTTAGCAAAAATAAATTGTAAATCTGGAAGGGCATTCTATTAATTTTCACAAAGATCCAAATGACTGCCTAAACTTTGAATTTCTGGATGGAAAGAACTGTAGTGGTTTTCAAATTATTTTGTTTTGCCTTTTGTAAAAAGTTGCCATTTCCTGCACAAGGTTTAGAGCAAAAAAACTATATAGTTTTATTTAAGTGGATGTAAGCAAAATTCTTCAAATTGCAAAATGGTAACATTCATTCCAGAAGCACATGCTCAAGAAGTGTCCAATTCTCTTCTGTAACAAGAGTCATTTTATCTGCAACCATACAACTGATTTCTCTTCCAAGCTTTACAAGATCGATTAAAACAGTCCAACAAATCCAGCTTCTTCATTAGCTAAAACAAACCAAGGACAAAGAAATAGAGATCTTGCAAGTTTCAAACAAATGTGTAGCAAGCCTCCATATAACTAGACTGTTCACTTATTTTAAGCCCAGTGAGATGTCAACTTCTCGTTATTTCCTATTTTTATCAAGTCAGTCATCAAAAAAACCTATCAGCAATAATTCCATAAATTATAAAAACCTGGCTGGTTGATTTGTTTTTTTAATAATCCCCATTGATCCTATGGGGATGCAATACCATTTCATGTCAGAAAACCAGGAAAAGAGGCCAAGCCCCGTACCCTGTCTCCGATAGTTCCACACAACCGAACAAAGAGATTATCAGAACCGTGCAGTACAGAATGACTTTTCCTTTGGAATACTCTCCAGGTTGCAGCAATTTACACTGAAGAGTTGTTGTAATTTATTAAGCACATCTTTGCGTTTAATAACCAAAGATGGACTTTAATCTTTGTGATATTAATTTCTGAACTCATTTATGCTTTTGGCATCCAAAGCATCGCATAATAACAAATTCTACATACTAAGTCCTGAAAAATACTTCTGTCATTTTAAGCTTGGTGTTTGATCATTTCAGTTAGTACTTCCTTTTCATGAAAAATAATGAACAAAATTTTCCGACTCAGCTTCTCTGTAAGTGATTTTATTTATCATACCCTTCTTGTTATCTCTTCTCCAAATTCTTTTAATTTTGCATCAATACTGTTGGATACTTCTGATTGTTCCTGTTTCCAGTTTCTGTACTTTTCTTACTTTTTCTACATCGCTTTTGGGAAGAGATGAAGATGACCAAAGGTACGAGTCATTCACTATGAACTTCTACAGTGGTACACCACCACCTTCTCTCCTGTCCTCTATTCTTTTCCTAATAATTCCTAGCATTCTGTCAAAAATTTCCATAGTACCAAGTATGTCTAAATCCTTATTTTCTATCCTATTTTCTCAAACACACACAAAATATTGTAGTTGTCTAGTGTTGCCTTGCTTTGAGACATACGAGCAGACTAAGAAGAAAAAGTTTGCAAGTCTGAAGGATAGAAAACTCATCTTGTTATTAGCTGCTTTAACACACACCGTTGCTAATCATCTCCCTGTGATGGTGAATAAAGCAACTCCAGCAACAATAGCAACATGTAATTACATACAAAAAAAAGCTTAGCCGAAAGACATCGTTATGCTGAGCTGTTGTTTGTGTTCTAATACAAATAAAAGAGCATTGATTTCCACCAGATTCAAATTTTTCATTTGACTACTGTGCATATTTTCTCCCCATCATCATGCATTTAAGCAGACACCTCTCAAATGTTGTCAGGTAGGTATCAATACACATATCTACAAAGAGACTAGCACTGTTGGATCAATTTTTCCACCAAACACAGTTTGTAATATTTCTGTAGAAATATTTGATATTCATAATTTAAGAGAGCTCAATCAATAGTCAGAAGTACTGACCAAGGATTCTAATATTACATCTCTGCTGAGGACATTGTAACCACTTATGAAACAGTATAGTATGTGCTCTAGATCCCAACAAACCTGAATGAACTAAAAAACACACCCTGAGAAAGATTTAAATTGGATACATACGTGCTCTCCAGAACTGAAACAGCACTAGACAGTGCTGCTCTAAAATGGTGTTTATACACATTTTTGTTGAACTGTTTTCAAACAGCCATCTTCATTTTAACAAGTAAAAGATGCTTTATTGTAGTATATAATATGCTCTATATTTAAACTAGTATCAGTTTTGCTATTCATGAGAATCTCACTTTACATTCACTCTTTTTGACTTATATTTACTTTTGCACACTCAGCTGGCCATTTGCATTGCATACACTGGCAATTTTAAAATGCCAGTTACAGACATTTTGACCTTTGTTTTGTAGTGGGAAAAGAGTATTAAACAGGTAACATGAAATACACTAACTGTATTTTATCTTCAAGTCTTTGGAATGACCAGGAATTAAATAGATAAAGAAGTAAAAAACTAAGTCCTTGATAGGATTTTCTTTTACAGACGGTGTGCTTTTCTTTCACGAATGCAAATAACTGCATATATGACTGAATAAAAACAGCAAAACAATATATTGATTACTACAGAAACATAGTTTATTCATGAACTCTGCTTCAAATGAAACCTTATTTTAGCTTTAATAAACTTATGATCTGGTTTCATACCCAAAATTTAAACTTCTTCGAGCATTTGATGTCACACTAATTCTATCGGTTGATGGACTTGGAATCACATGGCGTCCTGGAGACATTTTCTTTACTTCCCAGGCTAATGAAGTAGGTCTGCAAATTCAGGAAAGAAAAGTTTAAAAATAAAATTTGCAATAATTATTCCTCTATGACCTTAAACGAAAAACAGCACCGACAAATGCTTTAAAGTATTAATGAATACTGCTGAATTTAATCATACATCTTAGCAATTGTTTCTACACCAACTCCAAACCGCATTAGCCAGACTCATATCAAAAATAACACATACTCTCAAGACTACATGCTTATTTTAAATGTCAGCGTGGGACCAAACATCAAACCAACCAGTTAAAAGGAAAGGATCAGGGGTAGGACTGGAAATATCCTCTAGTGCTAGTGACAATAACAATGCACATAAAAGGCCACAACCATTTAAGGTATCTTAGGTTTTCCTATCCTGTGTAACAGAGCATTCAATACAGTTTAAATGCTGCTCTGATTAATACAGGTATCAAAGATCTCCAGTATATAAAAAACTTCAGAACTAACCAAATATATCACCTTCCACTCCTTCTATTATACTACGGACGTACCAAACTTTGTCAGCAGTAACATTTACTGATAAATGTGTACTTGCAAAGATAATTGAACAGGTTGATTTAAGTTAACTGCCACTAAGATAAAATGTTCTCATCCAAACAGACACACTTCGAGGTGGAAGCCAGGGTAGCAGTTTCATTATGCATCTCCTTCAAGCTGATGCTATTTTCTTTTTTATTTTTAACTCTTGCTGCTGAAACTATCTGCTCACATGAAAATTACACTGGCAATTAAAAACAAAATCAAACTCGTAGAACCCACTGCTGATGAAGACAGATTCAGAAAAGCACTTACATAAGTTATTTTTTAACTGGTTCCAGTACTGCTGGCAGGATTAACAACCTATAATCAACTAATAAAACCACTTTGTCACATTTGGTCTACTTTTTGTCTCTACCTAGGCAGATGAGTGACTGAACTTACTACCTAACAAAGGAAAACCAAAGAACTACAGTGTATCACTCCACACATACTACAGGTCTCCCATCTTCTACAGGCACAAATTATACCAGCAAAACCTCTCAAAGCTAAAACTAAGGCACCAAGGCACAAATTCAACACTAGGCACAAATTACAATGACATAATCAGTTTTACCTTTCTGATACTATACTTCCAAACCCTTTACTATTTCCAGCACAGCTGTTCACTGATAACATTACCAGGAGGATAAAATCCTCTCTATGTCCTCACATCAATTCTCTCCAAAAGGAAGATTTCCTACTTGATGCCCCAGAGCAGATATTAAAATTGGTTCTATTTGCTGAATCTCTGCTACAAAATGAAGTTTACTATGAGACAGTATTTGGATGTAGATTAATAAAAAAATAAGTCTAATTACCTGCTTTGAGCATCAGCTTTTTCTAGCTTCTCCTGTAGCTGTATCCAGTCAATCAATGCTTTGAAGTCCCTTACATAGTTATCAAGCATCATCAGGACTTCCTGAAAAGCAACCATTACATCAACCTTTGTGTTTAAAAAACAATTCCCCCCACCCCAATAAAGGAACTGAAAAGAAAGTAGGAAATTTACTTGTCTGTAGCACTCTCATAAAAAATAAAACCAAGAAAAACCCTGAAAACAAAAAAGCCCAGACAGTTAAGATTTTTATGTGAACAAACATCAAAACATTTATTCTATCAAAAAACATGCACGTTTTCCAAGATCTCTGCAAGCACCAATGTCTAAGGACAAAATAGCAAAATTCGGCAAGAACATGATTCCTAACATACATAAGTATCACTGTTTCAGGATTTTTTTGTCAGAGTTGTTATCTTTTAAAACATGCTGGGCATACTTCATCAAATAAGCAAAACTGTCTGTAAAACCTGATAGACCTGTGGGAGACTAAAAATGTCACGATTAATCTGTTTATGAAGTAAAAATACACAAAGCTACACAAAGACAACTGCATCAGATGGAGGGAATTCCTTCTGGAGAATCCTGGGATCCCTGCATTAGAAAATTGCCTCTGAAGTTCATCAAACTGTATCCTGTTCCTATGGACTTTCAAGTGTGCAGAACTTTCAAATGATGTCTGCCTCTACTTGTCCAGATTAATGACAGCCGTTCTATTGTCACGTGAGATTATCAGCACTATTGTACTAATAAAGCAGCTTTTAATCAAAAAAAATCTCATGGTGATATTTTGAGAGGCAAAAAAGTGAAAGACCACAGCATTAACACTTGTTTTATAAAGTCATCATGTTTGACATAAACTTACTGGAAAATAAACAAGATAAGCTGCAAGATGCAAAGTTTACATTCTCTTCTCTGATTAGCACATTTTAACAAATGAAAAAAAAGTCACATCCTTGTCTATGGAATAATTACACGTCCAGACCTTACAACTCCAATACCCAGCTTATACTTCTTGACCATTACAAACCAATTCATTTTTTACTATTTTAAAAATTACTTTTGAAGTAATGGAAGAAATGGAGTTGCCGAAGAATTTATGCATTTTTATGTGAATTAATCACTGAAAGCTGTACTCATGAACATGAATACAACTGGGAGGGATCTTAAGAGCAACCTAGTCCATCCCATAATTTCTGGGTAGGATTAAACATACTGTCAGAAATGTGCTGGAGTTTTATTCAAAATATTGCAAAATCTTGATTAAGAAGTTAGAATCTTGTAAATTATATGTTGGTCTCTAACAAGTAAAATTAACTGTTATGAAAAGACATATAAAATTAACTTGACTTCATCAAGAAGAAATTCACAGATAAAATGCCAGTGGCTGAACAGTAAGGAACCAAAAGATTTGTTTCTGATAAAAATATCCTTAACTTTGAGAAATTATTCACTGTGTCTACTGATTTCCAGTTTGGTCAAATGTGCAAGTGTAGTAAGTATAGTAAGGTCAGATTACATACAGAAACAATAAAACATTAAAACGTAAGTTGGGATCCTGCAGTCTTTACTCGGACAATACTGCCATTTTTCACAGCAGAGCAAAAGACCATATGATTAAACTCTTAGCTTTGTTCCTTGAGCAAACTATAGTTATCTACTGTCACTGGTAGAGAAAGGAGCAATTCTTTACCATGCAGGAAGATAGGAAATCACTTATACTCCACATATAAACTCAAAAATCATTTACTGAATGTGACAAAAACCACACAGCCCATCACAGCCAACACGCATAAGGCACCTTCTCAGCAGAGTTGATTATCACCCAACAAAGCATGTTAATGCATTTCTAAAGGAGATAGTTCGAGATCACGTCAATCAGAAATAGAAGCTTTCATAACTGCTCTTTCAAAGACAAGAAAAATGTATACTGTACTTTATGATGACAACATGCTGAAAATAATAGAAACCCATAAATGAAACCTGAATTCTATAAAAACTTACATCAGCTTCACATGCGGAGTTTAAAATGTAGACATAATCTTATGGTATAAGGAAAAACACTAATGACAAAGCATTGCTGTTTTGCAAATTCTTTACT
>NW_009194803.1:0-27956 GCF_000690835.1 Fulmarus glacialis | reverse complement strand
AGGGAAATTTTCTGCTCAAAGCAAGTAATTATTACTTAGAAATATTTTGGGAACAATTACAAACGAAAATGTATTGGTTACTAAGTGTATAACTACAAATTTTAACAGTAAAACTTTTAGCACTGAAAACAGTAAAACCACTCTACTACAGTACAGCTAATGCACATTTTTGTAACATCATGTCCCATTCACCTTTACTTTTAATTGTCCTTTCAATAGAAAAAGGACCTCTAATGTATGCAAAATACTTTTTCATATAAAATTATATAGATGATTATTCATTTTAACACAAATGCAAGTTCGAAATTCAGCTTCAGTTTTCACGTAAGTATCCTTTCAACTAGTACGTATGACAGATCTAGAGCATATGCTGGTTGTTATATGGGAGAAGTCACAAGAAAGTCAAACACAAGGGAAATCAAACAGAATACCACTGCTGATGTAAAAGTTGTTCTTTGTTTTGAAATACTCCACAAAAAAAGCTAACAAAAATCTTTCTTACAAGGCAGTTGGTTTACAGCACCACAATAATTCCTAAGTAAAGTCTGCTACAAGAAATGAACAAGTCAAGTATTTTAGCCAGTTCTTTTTTCAGTTTCACTAATAAAATTTCAGCTTTCTAATTCAATTCACATCCATTTAGGTTAGCCCATACTAAGTTGTGCTGACTGTTACTAACAATAAGAGCATAGAAAGCAAAATTTAATTCTGAATCATTTACTTTTCAAGCCTGCCACTGAGATATTCCTCACAAAAAAAAAAGGAATCAATCTGAATATGAGTTATATTTCTGAAGTTACTTGGCATAGGAAAAAAAATACAATAAATGGCTTAACCTATTTTAAGGAATGTTTAGCTATACATTATCAGAAATGATCAGAGCAGAACCATGCAGCTGTAACCCGAGTCATGTTTTACGAACAAGGGAATACAAACAAGACAAGCAGCTGGAGCGGCCCCATATTCACTGATGCACATCTTTCTCCCTAAAGCTATGAGGGCCATTTTGTCAAGCAGGATGAAGCAGAACAAAAGTGGCTCTGAAAGCGCCGTTACAGGCATCCAGATAACTACATATAGATGTACAGCTAAAATTACCAATTAGTTTACCAATTGGCTGCAACGGATTCGATTGGTTTGTAATTAATTCTAGTTACTGGCGCGTACAGCAGGACGGTTGGCGCCATCCCTTTGTCCTACTGACACACAATACTGGCGTGCAGGGCTCTGGGGTCTTGGACATCAATACAGCTCTCCAGCTCACCTACGGTACCGAGTGTAGCAGATATACCCTGTGGTGCTGAAGCAGTGGAAACTTGTACGACTTGAGAAGGTGCTGACAAAAAGGAACCTTTATGGGGTAGACTATGGCTGCACTAGAGTCAAAACAATTTTAAATCCCATTATTTTTCAAGGTCATATCCATCCCATATGATTTTTAAAGGGCCAGTTCAAACTAAAAAAGAAAGCAATACTGTTAAAAAACAACCCTTAAAGGAAAATCTGTGACATAAAACTAAAACCACTCACAATATAGCTCCTGTTTCTTTCTCCCCTCTGTTCAATTCTCTGATCAATAGTCCCGTACGTCAAAAAGCTTTTTTTGTGCTTTTACTTCTTTTCTCCAGCTCTCAATCATTACTTTGGTTTCTATGTATATATTTATCTTAAAGTTGTACTTCTGGTCTCTTCAATTGGATTTAATAATCGTATTAATTACTTTGTAATCAAGAAGGACCTCTAATACATAGAGTAGCTACATCAGAATAATCCTATATCCCTGAATCAAGAGAATCTTGACTTGGGTCCTAGATAGGCCTATTATAATCTTTAAAAACAGAAGTTCACTTTGTTTGGAAATCACATAACAGCTTTGAAACATCGTCTTCTCCATTTATTCTTCCATTCTCAAACAAGGAGGGAAACAAGGAAGCATGGAAGATCGTACAATTCAAAATAGCAGAACGCGTGTTAGAGAAATTAACTCAGTCACCACATCCGGACTTCAGCTTATTCTCAAGGCTAGAAATGTGTGTTTTATTTTACAAGCTATGCATGCTTTATATTGTTTCATTATCTATACCAAATATTTTGGATTATATATTTACCAAAATAAACTCCATTTTCTTGTACTGGAGTACATTTTTAGCAGGCAACCCAAGTTCCTTCTTTCTTTCTTTAAATTTATGTTTTTGAGGTTAACCAAGTGTTTCAGTAATTTGACACAAAAATTACTTCAAAAAACTCCTTGTAGCCTTTTTCATACAGTTGAATTACGAACACGTAAAGCCAGCTCTGGCGTTAGGTTAAACAAAGATGATTGCCAAAGTGGTTCTTAAAACTTTGGGAGAAGATGAAAGGAAGCAGCTCCTCCAGCCAAAGGACTCTCATTATACCAACTTCAGTACATGGCAGATAACAGTAAAAAGAAAAGACTCTGAAACAGATGCAGGGAAGAGAAAAACAGAGTAATTTTCCAGTAACTAAAGCTCTCCCAATTGGTATGCCTTTTTAAATGCTCTCACACCAGCCCTGCAGAAGCCACTAAGCAGCAAACTCTAGAGAGTAAAGCTGCAGAGACATATGGCTTCTTGGATCCAAATGTGCAATGCACCATATCTGGCCTCAGTTTGTTCCTCATTGATTCAACTATAACATGACAGCCATAATCCTCTGTCTGCCAAGGATGTGCTCCTGAGAAGCATAACCGTTATCAAAGTAAATTTTCTCTATAAGAATGAATGTAGCAGCCAGGGGGCACATGCAGGAACTCAATCACACAATTTATTTACACAAAAAAAAAGCAAATATATATATGATGCAAAGGATGGACAGGCAAGAATAGAATTATCCAGATTGCCAACCAGAAGGGAAGCCGGCTTTTCAGTAGCTGGCTTTTTAGAATAGATTACCATTCTGAAAGATCCCATCCATTTCCATCTGTCAGACTGAATGCCCAATCATTACCCCATTTTCCTGTCCTTCACTGTTGCCTTCAATGATTTTGGTTCACCTCTGGAAGACGACAACAATGAAAATGTAAATGTCCAAAAAGAGGCTGGAGGAATGCTCACAAAAGATTTTCACTTGGCATTGACTGTCACAATACAGCCACAGGCTATTTATTTAGAAAGAGACGTAAACATAATCTTCCTAAATAACTCCAAATTCAAAAACAGAAGACGTATTTTTTTATAACTGAGTGGTAAGTGGCAGCCTAACATACTTCTGACATATTCCACCTGCAGAATTAGACCTTCTCAAACAATTTGAATATATATTCCATAAAACCCTATTGATCTGAAAGACTGTCTTGTGACAAACACAGAAAAAGAATTATATATGTTCTAATATGTAAATCATTGGTTTAGGCTTTCAGGGAAACTCATAATCACCTCGGTTTTACTGAATGAAAAGAAAATAGATTCAATCATACAGAATAGAGTTCATTTCATGCTGAAATTCTCCTTCTACCTGGAAATATTCTAGAAGTTCAACGAATGAAGACATCAGTAGAACAAGGTATTAAGTTAATGGTCAAAATGGTTACAAATTTGACAGAAACACACTTAATAGAGGACTCTAGTGGGGAAATAATTAGCAATTCAAAGAATTTAGGTGTAAAAAGCAAAAGATGCTGAACAAACCTTAATTAAAAAACACAGATTTTGCAGTTTGAGGTGGGTTTGGGGTTTTTTTGTTTGGTTTTTTTTTTTAATTCCTTTGGAAAGCCAAAATTTTTTTCACCCACAGGAATCCAGGAGGCCTGTGTGGAGGAATGAAATAACTTCGTAAGTCTTCTTGGGATACCTTTCTTAGCATTTGTAGCACTACAAGTAAAGAAGTTAAATTCACATATAACAAATTATCTCTCCCAAAAAGCCTTAAGTATCAAACCCTGATTCTGTATTTTTTCCTCCCTGGAACCAGGCACTTTTCGTATTTGTAAAATTGCAAAGTATGGGGTGGGGGGGTGGAGGGGGGAGGAATCAAAACTTATCCTCCAAAAAAAGTAAAATGGACAGAGTTGAACTGGCTCTTATCAGTGAAAACAGAATCAAGATCCTTTTTGTTTCAAGTTGACCATTATAGTGATTATAGCAGATTTCCTTTTCACTGAATTTAGGAAAATCTGTTTTTTAATACCTTCAGCTCCAACACATTTAGAAACAGTTTTACTTTCTTGGCTGTCTTAAAAGCCAGTAATAATCAGCGTGGATGACCATGGGTCTCAGTCTGCATGCATAGATTGAAATCATTAGAATTAGCATACCCGGAACCAAAACCAGCCCTCACAAGGCATTCTCAGCAAGAGACCCTAATGAAGTAAGTTCCTCTCTCCTTCTGGGAGGTCTTCAATCAACCCTAACTCTCTCACAGATATCACCCTGACTGGAAGGCCTTAATTAAAGTTGTTTCAGCTGGTTCTTTCACATAACATCATGCAACATGTCAAGTCTTTTAAGGGAAAGGCTTTTCCCACCTCTTTAGAGAATCTTGTGCTGTCTGTGAGAATCAGAACAACAGAACTTCATTGCTGAATTTTCCATTTTGTAAGAGGGAATAAGAATGAAACTGTTTTCACTGAACTACTCTCAAGGTAGACTGATTTAAGAATGTATCTGTAAGTATTAGAAACAAGGACAGAAGCTACCCTTACCAAACCTTATAAAAATATAATAAGTAATGCTAGGTGGAAAGACAAAAGTTTGTATAGGCATTAAGTAATGCTAAACAGCAACTTAAAAAGAACATACAACTAAATTTTTACATAATAAAATTCAGCTTTTTTGAAAGGAAAAAAACAGCTGAAGCCATTAATTCATCCTAGGAGGAAAAAATTCCAATGATTAAATTTAAAGTACTTTGAGATTCTTGAAGACTTACTGTATCCTTAGCTGCTGGATCCAGTTGCTCAAACCCTATCAATAAGAGTTTTATATACGGGTGTGATGTGGGGGTTTTATTTATTTTTATATATGTGTGTGTGTGTGTGTGTGTGTGTATACAGATATCTATAAAAACTCAGTTGCTGTGACACCTGAAGACCATAAAAGAATAGCAGCGGAGGACGCATTTCTCTGTTGCATTAACCAAAATTCCCTTGTCCAAAATTGACTACAAAATCTGCCTTCCTCCATCCACAAATAATTTCGGGTTTAATACCTTTTAGCATACAGAAAGAGATTTAAAGGCATTACTAATTCTTTTCTACCTAAGCTTGTCATCCAAACCTAGAAAATACTAGGTAGTAAAACATTCATATTAACATTAGACACAGAGAAACCCAGCTAATGTATAGAACATAAAATTTGCATTTTGAAATGTTGAAGGTTATAGCCAAATCTATTAGAATATATCTAATCTCTATCACTATTGCACAAACTGATTTATGTACAGTAAGATGATGCTTAAACTTGAGAACCCTTTATTTATTTTAGAAATAATTCAACCATGTTCATTATATCTTTATATATGAAGCATCAAAGCCATATCTATGTACCTATATACATGATTTGAGAATTCTCAATTCCAAATCAATAGCAAAATACCAACTTCAGCAGTGCCGAAAGCTGAGAGAAAATATACACAACCACTGATCCTCTTACACACATTTCCACTGTTTGTGCCTTACCACAGCCCTTCCGTCTGCAGTTTCAACCACAACCAGCCACTAGAGCCCTTTCCGATTTGGGAGCATCAAACATTATCTTCAGTGACAACGTAATCAATAAAACTATACCAACTTGTAAGACTACAAGAGAGCAAAAGGTACCAAATAAAAAATAAACACTTTTATACCGGGTTACTCTGAAGGTTTTAAATGCCAGAAGTTGTCACATTTCATTTTTACATGGGTCTTCTTTTAAGACAATCTTTATACAACTAGAATGTTTAAATAGAACAGCACATACCCATTTGACCAAGACACAAGTTTGATGAGGTATCACTTAAAAACTTGAAATTAAGGAAGTTTTTGATAACATGAATTTATCTTCATAAAAAGGATTTTTCAAAATCCTACTTAAAAAAACAAAGAAGGAAAGATTAATAGTTTAACCATTTTGGTTCCTTATGTAATATTGTTTCCCACATATGTCTAGTAGTAAAAATAAAAATGGTACTTCATGAAGAGAGTTGACAAGATATTCTGTCAAATGAGTTTGGAAAGTAAACAGGAAAAGGTGTCAATAGGAAATTCTCATTTATCAAAATCATCTTGATTCTTTAGGCATGGCAGAAATACATTAATCCATTTTCAGCTGAGCTGATGTGTCTGTTGGTATCTCGTGTAATATTTTAACCACTAGATACTTTTCTATGTAGTATAAGAAGTTTCCAAAAAACAGCATAAAAATTAAGCTAATCCATTCTCATTATTAGAATGAGCTTTAGTAAAAGTTTATTATAAATGGAATTTTCATCTTAAAATTAAAATATTCAGAAGACCAGTACTGCCATACATAAAAATGGAAAAAGCGTAAGAATTAGCTGAACTCCTCCTGCCCAAAGAGAAAGAAAAATACAGACCAACAAACAGACAACCCCCCCCACTCCCCCAATACACCACCAAGCAAAAAAAGCTTAAGTGGTTCTGCAAACTGTGGATCTAGTGGAGCCTGTTTTCCCATTATCTCCTTACTGGTCTCTCTGGTGCCTAAAATGACATAATGACATGCACTTCAATTAATTCTTATTTAAAAAAAAAAAAAAAACACCCCAACAAAACAAAAACCAACCACACACAATCCCTCTTCCCTCAGTTGATGCATTCATGTTCTCTTGTTCTCCCTCTGAATTCCCTGGTGTCTAATAAACACTGAGTGGCAGTTTTTTCTGCAATGTGAACCTTAACAGGATGTCTTCTTCCAAGCTAGTCACCTACTCTCATGAAATCTATAATGACTAAATTAATTTAAATTGGTCCACTGATATTAGAAGTTATGGCAGGGATGACAGAAAATCATGGATATACAAGGACAGACAAGACACATGGTATGACTGCATTAAACCTGGCCTCATCCGTCCAAAAGCCTAAGAAAAGGATTACACACATTATAGACATTATTTTCCTGCCAATGAAGCTTAACATATTTTGCCATGCCACATCTGCATTATCGGTATTCTACCGACGATAGCAGAGTTAGGGAGATACCTCGTTAGACCACACAGAATTCATATTATGCCTCATTATTATGCCATTATTCACATATGCCTCATTCAGAGGCATAAAATCGCTTTGCCTCCTCCCAATTCTGCACATTCAAGTGGTTGGAGCCGTCCCTGGAATAACACGCAGAACCTTGCTACAGCCATCTTTCCTGCAAGAGTGGACACCAAAGCTGATAAAAACCAGAGAATCTAGATTCTGTTCATTGCTTTAATGTTTTCAGGTAGCAAGAAAAGGCACGACCAGAGATCTTGCAAGATCTGATCAGGCAGGATCAGAACAGTCACTACAAAGTATGAAACTTGGTGCTTGGGGGTAACATGATAACAACATATATAGGACTACCAAAGCCAAGGCAATAAAACAAGTGTTTTAGATACTCAGATGATGACTATTTACCTGAACTGAGTCACATTGTAATGAGGCAAATTGTAATGATCAAACTAAAGACTGAGTTAAGATATTTTTAAGGCAGTACATAGGCCTTCTACTAAGCTACATGAATTCTTTAAACAATGTCACGAGTGTTCTTCAAATATCATTTGCCAACTGAACTCTTGAGTCTAGATCATGATTTTAATATATGAACTCCTAAAAGGTTGAGGTACTACAGTAAACACTTTCTATATATTCCATAATATGAAAGCTGCACTTATACAAGGTATTTCAGTTGATGGAGGACAGCAAGCACTAGCTTTTCAGGATCAGAGGTGAGGAGGAGTCGCGGTTTCCACAAGGATCTGTTGTTTGTTATCACTAATATTCCATCCAAAATTAAAACATACCTCCGCTTATTGATGAGTTTGATCACTCCCTAATTGAAGCCTATGTATGTAGTACCAAAAATGTTACATGCCTATCTATTACGCGTTATGTGAAGCACTCGCTTCAAAAGACAGCAGTTAAGATATTCTGCGGTACGTGGTTAGCTAGAACACATTGACAGCTTCACCTCTGGTAGAAACTGGACTGTATCTGTCAACAACAACCCAAAATAAATAATGACAATCAATAGAATTGATAAAAGTGAAACCTTATTAGTAAAAATAATTTGCAAGACTCAACAGTTCTATACTTCATAGCTTATTTAACAGGAATTTTAGTAATTTATCAAAAGAGTAATAATCATCATTTAACAGTAACCTTGAAAAGAAAATTTCACAAACAAAATACCATAGCACAAACGTATATTCCTGCTACTCAGGTAAGGCACTTTTTTGTGCTGAGAAGAAAAGACCTTTTAAAAGGTAAATGCCACATGAATGTTACATAAGTTTTACAATAAATGGCATTGGACTCCCTTGTTTACACACTTTTGGTTTTTTCCAATCCTGTTTTGCAAACAAGTTATCTGATACACACAGATACATACATCATTGTCAAGCATCTACTAAAATGAAGACTTTTCACTTAGGCTATGTAGTATCTCCATCCAAGAACAGATCAAGTAGCGTGATTAAAATGCTGAATGATATCTAACCCCAAAAATATGTGATAATGATACAAATACGCTTCTGTTCTTTCAGTCACAGTCACAAAAGTTTAAAATGGTAATCTAATTACAATGCAAGGCTGACTGATTTTCTTAAACCAAAAAATTCTCCAGAGAAGTTTCCTGAGCAGGAAGACAGTTCAGTAACAAAATGTTAAATTGTGTTAGACCAACCAGCGATTTGGAAGCCTCTAGCTACTGTTCAGTTTTCAAACCTGCTTTCAATGAAATGTATTTGTACGCTAATCTCAAAGTCAATTTGGCCGTGTCTGATTACAGAGAACTAGATGCATATGATAAGAAAAAAAAGTATACTTAAATTGATAGATGTAATTTTTTTACGGTGATTAGATAATCATTTCCAGAATGTGTTGAGTTTTCAGCCATGTTTAATATGAAAACAGAAGTCGTATCTTTAACATTTCTTTTATAATGTATTCTTCTGGCTTCTCTTAATGCTTGCAATAAATTCATTTCTAAAGAATGAGTGATTTTTATTAAATGATAAGGGTCTTTCCATGGACCTATTAGAAAATCATCAAAAAACTTAAACAGATGCACAAGCTATTACAAACACAGGTTATTCATTTAGGAAGTGCACCTTTCAGTGACATCCCCACCAGACATTGTTTACGCTTGACCACCAATCACTTTCTTAACACCCCAGAGAGAATTACAAGAGTGATAACTACCACTGCAAAAAGGAAGCAATGTATAATTATGCCACTTAACAGGAAACAAATGTGAAAAAGGCTGAATCACAACAGTGCCACCTACAGTAAAGAACATTACGGGACGGGGGGAAAATCAGTGTTCAGTCAGGAAATCCAGCAAAATCAGAACTCAATAAGCAAAAACTGATTTCATCAAAAAACTGAGATCTAATAACATTATGTACATCGCTACAAGTTTTATACACTTCAAAAATTAGTCACTGTCTAAGATGAAAGCATCTTCTTAAATCTGAATACATATGCCATCAGTTTTCCTATTTACAAGCCTTCACTAAATACAAATCAAAAAGTAACATGTTTCTGAAGCTCTGATTACTCTTTTGGCTTTTTTGTACAGTATAAAAAAACCACGTTAAGAGCCATGTGATAACAGGCAAAAAACAGCTGAAGACTTACCTTGCATTCTACTACACTCTGATCCGATTCACAGGTAACATAGATTTCATCAACTGCCCGTCTGAGATTGTCAAAAAGAAATGCCCAGTATCGAGCTCGCAGATCAACTTTTCGAGGCTGTCTTGTTTTTGTTGGGCTTTTGTCAAAGTTTTTATCTCCAGCTGCTGCTGATGTTAATTTACAGTCTAGGTTAGTGCTCTGAAAAAACAAGATACAATGGAAAAAGAAAACAACAAACAGAAGTATGGTAAGGGGTAAGGGCTTCTGTGCCACACACATTTTTTCAACATACTCAAACATTTGTAAACAAGAAATTTTTCACTGAAGAAGACTACATCACCCCACTGACTTGAGTTTTTTAAAAACACACTTTCTTACCTTAAATATATTCAGCAGCTATGTAGAACTAGATTCTGTTCCTTTGACCTTTATAAACCAACATTCATATTGTACAACAGTACAAGATATTCTGTCTCTTAGCACATTGGAAAGCTACATTTTCTAATTACATATCCTGTATTACTTATTCTGACAAGTATGTGTATCCAGAGATGAAAACAACATTTTACTAATAATCACACCAGCAATATTCCATTGCAGTTAAATTCTATTACCAAGACATTACATACGACTATTGTTTTTAAACCCTCATTCTAATATATGAGCATTAATGTCAGTGAAATGCTGATGTGGCTAGCCCTTTGATCGATATGTTATGGCTACACTGCAGAGGAGATGCCAGCAAGCACTGAATTAGTTACAAAAGGAAGCTTTCACAACTTAGAAGACTACTTGTACTAAGATTTCCACTCACCATATTGTTAACATTGCAAGCTCAATTCAACCCAATGTAAGTGCTGTGCCAATGAATCAAGTTGCTCCTACTTACACCAACTCTGAAAGCATCCTCATGCTGTTTTGAGTTGTAATTTAACAGCTTTAACTACGACAAATCTGTTGTTTGATTTTTAGTGTTAATATGCGGGCTAATTGATCTAGTACTGCTTTGCTGCACAGATGCAGAGAACTGCCAATATGCTAAATCTGATGGGAGCAGAGGGAGAACATCCAACTGTCTTCACAAATGCTGGCACAGACAGGAATCACGACGATTCTTCAATCACTGTATTTAAGAATATAAATACCTTTCTTCTCCAGATTTTAGGGGCCTTGTCTGATAAATTCACAGCATAAACACAGCTTCCCATTACAAGAAAACTGAACCCTGACACGAAGACAGAACTGCCAAACTACCTAGTAAATTCCAGCGCTCTCTTTCTTCTGTAGCCTCTCTCTCTGGGTGCCAGTCTGCTTATTCCCCCCAGTGTTCTGACTACCTGTACCACACAGCATTAAACACAGCAAATTCCGCTTTGTAGTTAGGGAGGTAGACACAGGGCTATCAAAATGGTTATGCTCTCACCTGTGTTTGTCTTCAGATTCTAATTTTTCCGTAAAAAGGGGAAGAATAGGAACCTGATTTACTACAGTCATACTAACATCTCTGCTACCCTTACATATATCTCCAAGAGCTCTAAGTGTACTCCAGATGAACCCCAGCTAATGTATGCACGAGTTCAGAAAAGATGCATGTCAAACAACCAACGAACAAGAATTTCAGAAGGGTTTCATATGTCAGAGTATTTCATATTTTTTCTTCTATGACATAAAAGTCACCTCTTAAAGAATAGCTTGGAGAAAAGATGCTCCTTAGCTGAGGCCTTGTATATAAACCTTTAAAGGAAAGCTCATACTGGCTAATTTACAGCTCCTTTAAAATACAGTTTATAATGATACAACCTTAACTACAGAATCATAAATAACAGTGTTACCTTTTGCTGCCTGTACATATAAAATGCGACCTTGGTAAAGCGATTAGGTTTCTACTCATTCAGCTAATATTGTTGATACAAAGGATCAGTTGTTTTGGAACGGGAACCATGCATAACTTCCACTATTTGAAAGATACATTTTCAAATGTATCTTTAAGGCAGCGTCATGGAATATGTTTTGATATTTAGCAATAAATGTTATTCATCTACTATATTTGGCATCCATTTATCATCTTTCTTATGTCAGCCATATTTTACTTAGGAAAACAGCATGTTGAACTATATTAACTATAGTAAGTTGTAGCAGTTCCATTATTACCCCTGTAAGCAGATTTCCAGTGTCTAAGTAAAACCTAAGCAACATTTACAGTTACTCATATTCCAGTAGAACACCTTTGAAAGCGTGCAAATCCCTAAGCTACCGAATTTCTTGTAAACACAATCACACAAGCAGGTAAGCATTAAGTTGGCTGTTAGTTAATAGAAATATATTTTAAGTTCCTGATACAAGTCAGCTCTGACACTGTACATTTGAATATGTCACAGCCTGGTATCTGCCCTCAAGGAAACAGAAGTCAATTTTCAGAGAAGAACCCAAATCGTGTCCCATGCCTGGCACTTCAGTCCTCAGAAATTCCATGAAAAAACATCAAACTCAGCAAGCTATTTTCAAACTTAATCAAGTTTGACTGGCATCAACTTTACTGAAATGAAAGCCAGTACTCACTTACAGTTAATAGTTGCAGCAAAGACTACTTTTAATATAAAGATACTACTAATATTTTATACAGACTGCTGTATTCTGTAAAAATGTTTAACACAAGCACCAAAAAATTACCAGGATTTCTGAGTTAATCTGTATATTCTTCAGCAGAGTCTTTACCTGTAAGCTTCTTAAGTAAATTTTCTAATGAATCAAACTAACCTTTCACTGTGAAAAACAAGAAATGCTGGATTAGGTACAGACTTTTCAAGACTGTAGTTTCTGTGCTGATGTACAGCTATAGCTTTCTTATTCAACCTTCCTGGAATTAAGTGTTAATTAAACAGTATTTATTAGAAGGATGTACTTTTGACCAGATCATATTTTTTAGTGTCGTGCTCAGGTTGAGAGTGACACAACAGTGAAACTAAATTTCCAGAGATTATCATCTCTCGATCTCTCAGAGGGAGGGTATTCAGAGGGAACAGGACATATGGGCACAGGACAAAACATTTCTAACAGTGTAGTCTGAAGAAAGATAAGGCAACGATCCTACATCTTCACCAATATGGAGCTATACCCAAGCCACAAAAACTTCAACTACATCCTTGTGCCTAGTGCTTCCAACTAACTCTTAGCAGATTTTTCACTTTGGTTAGTAGTTGAGGCATAGGCCTCTTTCCACTGACAAGACACAAGCATATACGATTAAGTTTTTTCTGAGCAGAGTTCTAAATCTCCAATCCTGCAAACTTCTACACATCATTCTTAACTGGATATAAGTACTTATTTTTGAATCTTCTAAGTGATCTCAGATCTACTAGCCTTTGACAATACACTTATCCAAAATTTAATCCATGTTCAACAACTTTGCAGACCGTTGGACATTACAAAAAAAATCAATCACAGGGTTTACAAACACACCAAAAAATAGCTTGCCTTGGCCTCTCCCTGACCCTCAAATAATATGCATGTTTACCCAAAATGTGCTGATGGCTTATATAGACATGATCTAGCAGGCCTACACTGAAGCTTGTCCTCACTAGAACAACAAAACCAACACAAGAATGGCAAAGATTCAGAGGGGCTACTTCATTTACCTCACTTGTAGTGATAGTTCAAATCTTCAACTGCAGAAAAGGTAAAGTTTTTGTGCCTTTGAAGTTAAGAAACATGGCAATACTCCTCCTTACATCTCAAGTAACTCAGCGTGGATGATGAAAATGACGTTAAAACTGAATCTCTTTTTTTTGTCCCCCAAATAGTTTCAGTAACTTGCCTTGGAGTTCTGGAAAGTATGAAGTGTGTATTTATTTTCAGGATGCCAAAATTTATTGAATGCAGATTTGCCAGCACCCTACTGAGAGGAAGACGAGGTTGATAAGATCATATGAAAAGAGTTCTTGTAAGTTTATTTTCTTGAGATTAGTGGCCCATTTATATGTAAAGGAAAATTAAAACTGAAGGCTCAACAAAAGTAACAAAAAAGCCACCAATTTACAGCAGTATCCAGTGTCTGAAATGCAGTAGAAATAAAGGTGCTGAATGCCAAACTGAAGTGCCAAGATGCACAGACATTCAGCAGTCCATTTCAAACCTTACTTGTACCCACTAGGAATGCACTATGTTTCTACAATATAGTTTTAGTATAGCCATCCCACACAGAGCCACTGAATAACAATCAAGTATTCTTCTGAAAACCCACTGTTTACATAATTCCAAGTGACTAAAATAGACAGAACCCAAACTATTTAGCACATTACTCTTACCCAAAAAGTTCTGAGGGTAAACCCTTACAGGGAGCCCCAACTACATCAATAAAACTCCACCTTCACAGAACAAGAAAACCAGGATACACAGTGTTCGTGACATACTAGTACGTGAAGAGAGAACACAAGCTTAATAGCTGCTAAACCAAATTAGGAAAATAACATGCCTATGTTTTAAATATGCAAGTACCTCTCTATGGAAGCAGTCTTTTTTCCAAAAAAATAACATCTTCCATATGCCATATTATCAAAATCTGACAGACTGTCTCAAAATACTAAATGGCTAAAGCCATATTAATAGCTAAATCCATTAATCAAAGAAAAGCAACCATTAAAAACATTAAATATTAAACGTGAGGAAAGATTGAGGTATTACTTTATTAATGTAATAAAGATTGTCACTCACATAGAGAAAACATGCATAAAAATAAGAGCAGTTTCTTCTTGACACTTCTCATTCGGACTTGCTTTCCAGTCGTAACTCTCAGAAATTTTACTCACCTGGACTAATTTTTCCAAAATAAAATACGTTGAAATTTTAAACCAAAATTCTTTAGCCATTAATACATGAGGTCAGGAAATAAAGCATTTCCTTAAATTAGAAACTGGGCAGAAAGGTAGCCTTTGTATAAGTAGCATGCTTATAGGAAGAATAACCTGTATGGTTTTATTTTTGAACAGCACCTTCCCTTAAAACAACTTTAATGCCAAAAAGTCATGCGTCCAGAGGTTCGGAAATGACAAAAGTAAAGGCTGAGGAAGATAACCTACATTCTGGCATTTTTTTAACTTCTGAATACTTGACTTTGAAACTTGCATGCTTTAAAAATACAATGTGTGCACAGTTTTATATATGTATTATTCAGCCAATAATTTATCAGTGATATCACAAAACATTTTTATGTTGTAAATTTTACGTCATAACCAAAAGTAAAAAAAGAGCAGATACCTGTTTTGCAGTCTTGTGTGTTCCTTGAGTCACCCTCTTTGTTTTTCCACCAGCTTGCCATTTTGATTTTCCTGGGGGAGAAGCAACCGTTTTAATCAACGATAACGATTTTAGTTAGATAGAGCACTCTAAAATGCACATATCCCATCTTACAATGTACTGATATAAGCACAATTTAGGAGTTAAGAGGTTTGTAAAATTGTATATTCCAAATATCTATTCCACAGTTCATGCCAGAAAACACACAGAAAATGAAAAAAGTTACAAAGAAAGGCAAGAATTACAGACTTCATTCAACAAAGACAACCTACCTTTAAGTGCTCAGTGCTTCTGAAAATCATATCATTACAATCTACATGTCAAATGAGATACCAGTTTTTTATATAGATTTTAAAAAAGTCTGCTCTTGAATGACTGTTCACTCAGATATTACAGAATTAAAACAAGGAATGTCTTCCTCAGGAAAAACAAATGTAATAGTTTTTCTCAAACTGTTCAAACAACTTACCAGTAGATTTACGTATTTTCTGCCAAAAAAGATGGGGAAAAACAGAACTTGGGACTGGATTTAGTTCACTTATGTTTAGGTAGCCAAAGGAAGAGAGAAAAACATTCACAGAGCATGAGTCAGTCCCCTTAAGATCTGAAATGTACCTGTCTCCCTCCACTGCTTATATGAAGTGACTTTAGCGACCATGCCTCCAAAATCAGTTTAAATTCCCACAGTCAGAAAGGCTGATTTCAGGTCTCAGTGCTGTGGTGGTGGCAGTATTTTAACTGATTAAGAGTTACCTTTGCATAGATAAATTTGTGTTAGCCCAGATCTACCTGACACGTTTGCATTTAATCTTTGAGATTTGCTCAGAGGTAATTTAAAAAAAAAAATTTTTTTTTTTTTCCCCCAAAGTTTTATTCCTCCAACTTAGTATCTAACTTGCACAACGTGAAAACATTCAAGGCCAGGTTGGACAGGGCTCTGAGCAACCTGATCTAGTTGAAGATGTCTCTGCCCACGGCAGGGGGGTTGGACTAGATGACCTTTAAAGGTCCCTTCCAGCCCAAACTATTCTATGATTCTATTCTATGATTCTATGAAAATCACAGGATCCAGTTACCAAAAATGTAAGCAAGTAAGACAAAATACTAACTACAGCAGGAGTACTCTCTAGCACAGATTACATCTAAGTAAAAGTTTCAAGATTGTTTAGCTGCATGAAGCCAAGCAAATAAATGCATTAGTTGAATATAGTTCCCTCCTAGACCATGGAGGTCATTCTTGAATTTCAAAATTGTCCAGTTGAGTTTTTAACAGTTCTTAGGCCAAATTCCCTAACACAGTCCAGCTGTTTTACATTGCTCTGGTTATGTAAAGCAGCTGTAAACCTGTCTTAATCAAGCAGTTGTACAGCTGGTTTGCATCATTGGCTAGTCCAGGGAACAAGGCCTTTAATTTTAAAACAAATTAAAAATTATTTGCTTGACAATTCATTCTTAAAATGCTACGTTAGCCAAAACAACAGGTACAAATTAATATATTTAACTCAATTTAGCAGCATTCAGGAAAAAATTTGATTCAGCTACCATATGCATAAAAACTTCCTATTCACTAAAAAGCTTGAACAGCTGATCAGTTCCATGTCAGAATTATGACAACTGAAATATTTCAATCACCAAAGTCTCTTTTTTGAGATGATTTACATTCTGCAAAGACAAGATTTTGAATGCAATGGCATACAGAACTTGCATAGTGAAAAGGCTTACAAACAAATATGGGAATGCTAAAACTAAAAAAGGGCAGATGAACACACAAAAAAGTTGCAGTCTCTTTAGATTCTACAAAAAACAGAATACGAATCCATCATCTAAGAACTGGGAAATGTCTGAACAAGTCCCCTGTAAAGACAAAAGCAAGTTTTCAGGCACTTTCTATATAAGGCAGACACTTGGAGAAAACAAAACTTATGTAAATATCAGGTTTTGCAAACTTAAAAGCAAATAACACGTGGCAGGGACTAATTTTTTCTTAAGGTGTATGGGCGAAAAAGTTTTGCCTTTCAGCAGCAGCCACATTTCCGAGCTTTATTAGTTTTTTTTCTTCTAATAAATGCCTCTGGTTATTAGAAGATGTCCTCCTTTCTGCTTTTGTCCTTTTATACTCACAAGTAGCGACAACACAAGAGCACTGCTCAATGGTTATGTGTATGTTCAGTGACCGCTGGTATGCAACTGTACAATACTAGCATTGCTATGAGATGCATAGGAACTCAACGACATATGAAGGGCATTATCTGCTAGGACGTTACTGAACTTTAAGGAAAGAACAACAGTGACCAAAGATTATAATCTCATTCGCTATTAAGTTGCCAATGTGAAATATATAAAGTAGCAAAGTTTTGAAGCATTCAGGGAGCTACAGTCATATTTTACACTTGAAGTCCATTTCCTCTTTGTCTGGTAATTAAAGAAGACTTCCTGTCACAAAAAGCTAAGGTGCTAATATCTCCAAAAAAAAAAAACCCCCATTGATAAACTATTTTCAAAATCTATCTTTTATACTAACAATCTCAACAATCATCCCTCTCATCTCTCTCTTTTGTATAGCTTTACTGATATGAGAAATGTGGGAATCGCCTTTAAATTTAGTAATTAATAGCAGCCCTCATTTCTGTTCTCACTACGGCAGAGATCAACTGCATACCTTGTTTCAGTGCCTTTGACACCGTTCATCATCAGACCTTCAGCGGGAACAATAACAATTTTCAATTATATTTCTTTTCATCTCCTTGAATGAATCTGAGGATACAACTGGGTAAGCATTCTGTTGTTTTCCTCCAGTTCTTATACACAGTGTGAGAAATCTACTCTGTCACCTCTCTTCTTCCATTTATCTATAAAACCTGTTAAGACAGTCGGTCTACACTATAGTGCCATCGCTACATATAACCAGTCTGTACTCCAGAATCTATCTCACTAGCCCAGCTGGTGCAGTTGTCCATCTTAAGAAACATTTTTGCAAAAATGAGCCTTGGGTAAGACCTGGTTGCCTGAACCTCATTTAAAGTAAGGTGGAGGTACCTGCCTGGAGGAAGCAACCAGATGAGACAGATTATTTTTGACCCCTTAATTGAAGAAGCATATTGAAGTTTCTAGTATTATTATAAACCATGTCTTTCTAGTTTGTAGAGCAGTAGTAGATACGATTTTTCTAACCATACAACTCTAAGGATCTGGAGAAATGACTGCCTTCAAGCATGGGTATAACCAAAATTCTCCATGTTTTTTCCACCTCCAGATTGAATTACAGCAATATATTTTGCACAAAATTACTTTCACAAATCACTGTCACTGTCTCATCCAGAATATAATGGCCCTGTATTCACCTATCAGCACTAGACTGGATTCCCATTCATTTCAGTGAAATTCAAGGTTTGAAACTTATGAGCCTTACAGAATACCCTTCCCTTCATGTTATATTCTGCCAGTTACAATCAGATCCAATGTTGCTAGGGCTTGTGCACAATGTTTTCAGTCACGATTCTTACAACTTCCTTACTTGGCCAAAAAGAGCCAAGTTTCGTGACTTTCATCACATACTGCAAAACCTATTTACTCCATCAGGCTCTTGCTAGAGGAGTAGATTATACTGCAGGCTCCCCAAAGTGTGCCAAGTATCTTTCAACCAATAAAATATGTTTCCTTATCCTGAAATGTTTAATCTACAAATGAATTTTATATGGCGAGAGCCCAAGCGATTTTAAACAAATAGGAAATAAGAAGGGAACAGTTACAAGTACAAGATTTTCCAATTTTTTGACACATCTCTTCAAGTTCCAAAGGTACCTTGGCTGCTATTAACATTTAAATGTCAAGCCTCTGGGATGTTTTAACTGTTACTAATATCATAGCTTAGATTTTGTAACAAAATTTGTGTGTAGTGCTTATCCGCATGCAGTGCCTCAAATTTCACGCTAGGCATACAAAATAATTACAAAGGAAAAAATTCTGAAATCCTCTATCAGAATGATCACAGCTTTCCAAGATCATTGGTGGGCAAGATCTAAGTGACTGCAAGAGGCGATCAGTGGCCACAGGTTTGGAATGCAAATTTAATTCTGGAGACAGAGTATCAGACTAGTGAATTTTTCACAGTTATAAGACTCTCCTCCTCGGACACAAAGTCAACTGTACTGTTAATTAGTCTATCCAACAGAATCTGCTGCATTTTAATGAATTCTGTGAAGGAGTATTTTAATTTCAATAGTTGAAATGTGTTAACAGTCACTATCTCTTCTAGACCATTGCCATCATGTTTTGAATTTTTTCATGTCATTGAATTGTATTCATAACTAGAATTTCATATCTGACATAACAAGGGTGCATGCTGCTCCAAAACATGTAACAGAAGTGCCACCTGCCATTCCAGAAATCTCTCTCCTTCTTGAAGAAAGATTTCTTATTGACTGCAACTATTTATTTCCATTAAGGATTTAGAAGGTTTTGATCGGAATTCTTTTCATTATTGCTCTTTTACCCATGTCCTCTATATAAAACACAGAAGTCTTTCAGAGGAAAATTTAAACGGTAAGAAGGACACAAGCACACAATTTTTAAAGAAAACAGAAAAAGAAAGGATACAAACTGAAAAAATGAATTCAGCATTTTAATTCATCAACCCTCTATAACACTACGACTAGTAATAGCAAGTGCCCATACCCTCACTATTTCTGCAGAAAAAAAAAATCTCATAATGAATAACAGTGTATAAAACAAAATGTTAAATCACACAGTTACTGCCAAAGCAATACCTCTGAACATTACGAGCAGAAGAAACCGCCCAAAGACAGAATTCTGCTTTGCGCAGAAGAGCTGCAGCACTGGCTCAGGCAACCTGAACCCTTGGCCTGATTTACACAATCCCTGAATGAGCTAGAACTGTCCTAATTCATAATATTGCTGTATCATTCCTCAGGGACAAAATATATATTGAAAGATTAGCATAAAATGAATCAGAGCTCACTGACACCAACATATATACCCTCTATGACAAGAGAAGGGTCAGGAGATAAAGGATCTGGCTTTGCCACACTTTCATTAGTTCCTTTCCACAGGGAAATTTTCCATCAGGCAATTATCATCAAATTCTTTGTATTGTGCAAAAAGGTCAGCCTACAATTTAATGAAGAAATTTTAAAAAGAAGAAAGCACCAGTGACAAAAAGTTTAAAAATTACAATGGTGCTAATACAACCTAAAGAAGGAAATGAATACAGCTACTTGGATTTGAATTATCATACGTAACAACTATTTATTAATGGCTAAAAATTAACTTTTACATTCATTCTTCATGTTTTGGCAGAAAATGTTAGACTTGGAGCAAACATTCATCTACAACTCACATTCACTCATTTTTAAGGAAAAAGTCTCACTTGAAAGTTTCTAAAATAATATTATAAGCAAGGTAGTATGGAAAAATAACAGACTAAACAGAAATTGAATCAACTCACAAGTAGTTTAAAAATACTGTTAGAAATATACTCTATGTTCCTTTTGCATAAACTCATTCATATTACTACCTTCCCCAAAAATGTAATTCCGAATCTATAAATAACGTAGGTCCCAGTTCTAATTCTGCTTAAATGACATATGTGACTAGTCCAATAATATTAATGGATCTACTAACATACTCAAGAACACGCAGGCAACTGTAAGACCAGCAAATAGATAAATGCACCTACTGGAGACAGATGTAAACAAAGCTCCCAGAACACAGAACTGGCCCACTTAAAAATCCACATATTCATGATAATAAACTGAGCAGTTGCTGCATGTGATCCAAAACTGGGAGGTATGCATTCTAATTGGTCAGATTATACTCAAGTCTTAAATTATTTCCATTTTCTCTTCTTACATACAGCTGACAAAAATTCACAGTACGTGTTTTTCTGCTGCTGCTATACAAAATGTACTAAGATAGCTGGGACAATGCTGAAGTAAAAGGGTCAGAACTGGAAACCAAAGCCTGTAAATGTGGACATTTGTAATTAGGTTTAGGATGTTTAGCTGATAAACATAAGTTATCTGTCATTCTGCTTGTCATTGTTCAACAGAGGTACAGCTATGCATCCTGAACTGAATGTAATTTCCTCAATGAATCCTATATAGATGTCCACATACAAACATCTAAATAGGTTTTCATGCACCTCATTGTCTTTTGTCACTTTAGACTTTTCAACTTTAAAAATATAAAAAAAATCACAAATACACCTTAATGCAAAAAGCAAGCCAAATACAGCTTAGATTTTGCTTCAGTTTGCTTCAGACATAGGGTTAATTATCTTATAACTTAGACATAACTGTTCATAGAAATAGCTTTTCCACTGGCAGAATCACAGAACAGCTGAGTTGGAAAGAACCTCTAGAGATCATCCAGTCCAACCTCCCAGCCTAAAGCCGGGTCAGCTAGAGCAGGCTGCCCTGACTATGTCCAGTCAGGTTTTGAGCATGTCCAAGGATGAAGATTGCCCACAGTTTCTCTAGGCAATGTGTTCCAGCATTCAACCACCCTCACAGCAAAACAACAAAATTTACTTTTAGATACTCCTCCCTAAGTCTCAAAAGCAGCAGCACCTCCACAGGGACATGTGAGCTACAAAAATACTTGAGATGAAGTCCTCAAAAACAGCATTCTGACATCTGGAACAGCTTGAGCAGTATAAAAATTAAAGTCAATTCCTGGCTCCTTAAGTCATCATACTGCAAGAGAATATTACAACAGTAACAAAACTGTTCTGAGGACTTGCATTATGGAAAACTGTCCCCACATATCCCCTCCCTTAAAGATTCTTCACAGATGTTTACCACAGACTGAAATGATACTAAAAGAAACTTCCAAACTTATTTGTTTGAGCGTAGAGAGCAATTTGTTGGATTGTTCTAAGCCATCCCTACAATTCCGAATTCCCAAGTTACAAGAGATCAGTTTTTAACAGCCTTTTCAAAGTCCAATATTTTAAGACAACATTATTATACTAGATAGAGAGAACAGTCTTAGATGTTGCTTAAAGACCAAATTAAAACAGTTTTTAATCTGTTACTGTGAAGGTTTTATAAAGTGATTTATAAATGCACTGCAGAGTGCATTTTGTAAAAATGCTTTAAAATTATACTATGTACGCTAAACATAACCGTTTTTTTTTTAATAGAGAAATCCTATGTAAGAAACATGTTTCCAGGTGAGCAACTCCAGTGTACAAAGGGATGGAAGTGGAAAAAACTGGTGGAAGACTGTTGAATACATACCATCATCTTCTTTGTTTTCCAGTGGAACGCTCCATGCAATTAGGTTCCTTGCTGTACGTCCCTCTTCTGCAACTATTTTCCTCACTTTGTCATGGCTATTAGAGCGTTGGAAAGAAGCCTGAAAACAAGAAATACAGGGATGGAAAAAAAATATATAAATTTTTGGTTTGATATGTTAATTTCATCCAGTATGTGGTTAAACCATCCAAAGTGGGGTGTGCGGGTACTGAATTTTCCTCAAATATCCAAAACAGGTGTACATATTCATTTTCACAACCACTTTTCTGCATGATAAGCAGATTGACTCATCAACATGACATGAGAGTTACGACCCAGCCCTCAGTATGGGTATGTCTACACCACACATTTTTAACCTCCATTTAATTGATTGCCAATACTGCTAGAGCATCACAGTAAACTTCACAAACGTTTTAGTTACCTTGTGTTAATTAGAACTAATTATTCAAGATAAAAGCTGCATAAGGCCAAAATATATGTGTTAGCTGACTGGAGAGAGCCTGGAGAAAGGCACGAGATTTACTGGAACCATCTGAAACGTATGAAAAAACCCACCTCTCTTTCACTGAGAAGACGAGAACCTAGAAAGTATTTCCTGGCAACTAAAGTTAGCTGTTATCACTAGAAAGCTGCAACTGTTCAAAGACAGAATGAGAGACACTGAGGATGAGCTTTGTTTACCTAATAAACATATTTCTTTGCACTTGCAAAACACACCATTGCAAGACATTTGAAACCAAATAGATTAAGAAATATTTGTGTCAACTGACAGATGTCAATTAGATAAAATCTTGCCTCTTCTACAGTGTATCAAGTTATTCCTCGGAAAATAATTTGAAACAAAGCCAAACTATATTCTGGAATGATAAATTTATGTACTGTGATAGCACAAAACTGCTGACCAAGTTATCTCTAACCACAAAGCAGTTACATAAATCTAAATATTATTTTAGGCATGAACAGACTGATTTTCTATAGTGCTAATCAGAACATGCATTTTTCCTCTTTTTGTTCTTACCATCATATGACTCAAGCCTGCACCCACATTGTTTTATAGTACTAGTATATCTTCAGAAAGAAAATACAGTAAAAATGAATATAGCAGATGAGTGGCTATAATTTATAAAGGTGCTAGGAAATGCAACACAAATGAGAAACTGCTTTTACTTCAATGCTTATGTAACAGTATTTAACTTAGGTTTCTCTCATCCAGATGTCCTCAATTGCTTGTTTCAAAGCCGCAGTGTGCCATCTAGTGCTCCACAGACCTACCTAGAAATATCACCATGTCATACAATAAAAGCAAAGAAAAAAAGAGCACTGCTATATAAGTGAACTTTTGGAAAACCTAATGAAATAAATAGAGCAAATTATATATTTTGGCCCAAAGAAACCCAAGCAAAGCACGTAAAAAACCAGGATCTGTATTAGACTGGTTCTAGTCTATCTTTATTCTACATAATTAATTGCCTATTCTCGCTAGGAATTTTTAGTACAAGTGACCATTTCTGCTGTATCAAGTTTGGTTTGGGTTTTTAATGCCCTGTTGCTTAACGATACACTTTCCATCATCGATCTAAGAGTTAAAGATCCACAAGTGTCATATAACTGTTTTAAAATCACTTTGAACTACTGTGTAAACTCCCAACGTAAATACTTTTGGTAGCTTACTTCAGAACAGAGTCAAATAATTTTAACTTAATCATCTCTGAAATGTGTCTGTCTTAAACCAAAAGAAGAATGTTCAGGCTGCATTTCGCATTAATTTATTCTCAAATCTTCAAAAAAGACCCAAACACTCACCTTAGCTGGAAGTAAAGCTAATTTATGGCATCCCCAACTGCCAAAAATGAAATAAGTAAACAAATAAATCTTTCCTCATTTATTGCATCTTTTCTTTCAAATCCTCCACCAGCAGACAGTGTTCACTTGGCACAACCTACGTAATATTTAACTATAGCTTTCCTACAGCATAAGCCCACTCTTTCTTGCCACACACAGAGGACTTGGAAACCGTTTGAATTTTTTTCCTTCCTATTATTTTTTATGCTGTTATGTTCCATTTCATCCTTCATTGGCCTTCCTATCTTCCGGGCTCACCATCCCTATTCTTTTTTTTTTTTTTTTTACCAACCCTTTAATGTTTTTTCTCATGTTTTCCAGATCTCAGGTTTCAAGTTTTCTGAATCTGAGCACTTACGGTTTTCTCTTCCAGATTGTCTCCAACCGATTTACATCTGTCTTTGAAACACAACGTCCAAAAGCAGATACAAATACCTCAGTGAAGACTTTCTCAATGCTAAACACGGTGGACAGGTTATTCATATCTTACAAATGATAATCCCATTTAATCATCTCAAAATTATGCCTAGGAGTTTTTTTGCAATATGATATTACCTTTTCATAACTTATGATATAATCACAACACATATGTCATGACATACCACACATAAATTAGCACGACTTACACAGTCACAGAATAACAAAGCCTGGAAGGGACCTCTGCAGGTCTAGTCCAATCCCCGTCCCCTGGCCAGAGCAGACCCAACTCTTCCTAATATAAAAGCAGGGTTTCTCTTGTTGCACGTACAACCTTCTATAATCCCAAGGTCCCTTTCTGCACAATTCCCGCCAAGACAGTTGTTTTCCAACCTTATTTCTGGACATCATTACTCCCATGTAAGTGTAAAACTCTGCATTATTCCACACCAAACTGACTTTTTAAATTATTTATTTTTTTACAAGCCAGAAAGGCTCATAAGGAAAGCAGAAGTATCTCAACATGACATTTCCAAGTCCTTTGTATCATGAAAACTAGAGCCTGACTTAAAATTCTAGTCTCCATAACTTAGACATCAGTCAAAAGAAAACAACCAACCCTTAAAGGAGATCTTAATGGGACAATTAGCAATAATGAAGTATACAGCCACAGAGAAGTGTAAACTGTTGTGCCAAAGGCCATAGAGGGTATCAAGAGCAAGTTTTAATACCCTCCTTCGTATGAGTGAAGTGATACCGATACACAGGTTTTTGACTGCTTCCTCAACCTGAATCCCTCCTATTTGCTACTTAACTATCCAAAGAAGTTACGTTTTTCAAAGTGCTGTGGATACAATCATCTGTTAGGCAAAAAGGTGACTACAAACTTGTTTAGCCTTAAATAGCAGATTTTTGTGATTTAGTCTGTACTGCTTCTTTGCATGGCTATAAATATTAAAAGACCTTTTATGAGGATTTTTGTTTTAATGGTGTTCGTATACATAAATATATTACTGTAAACAAAACCACCAGTTTCATCCATTGCATTCTCAAAGAAAATTACTTCAGCTCTAACCTCAGCTACTTCAAAGAACACCACTCTATTAGTAACCAAACATTACGGTCTTACACTAGAGCACAGGTGGGATGAAAGCAGTTTAAAAAGGGAATCAGCTGGAAAAAAATGTCTTAAAGTCCAAAAAAACTATATACTAACACAACTAGAAATGATGCAAAACCAGACGAAATACTCAGATTTCTTCTACAGTAAAATTAATTTTTGAAAGTTTTTCATCACGACGTTAATAAATCAAATTGATTCAGTTTCTAGAATCAATACTTTCAGAGAAGGTACAAATGAACCGATTTATCAATGAATCCCAACATGAAAATTTAGTTTTTCTTGCAGTAGGAAAAATCCTACCACAGTTATAGTAGCTGAACGTCTTACCATCATGTTATAGCCTTCCTCCACATCAACAGCCTCACTTATTACATTTTTGGACGACCCCATTGAGTTTTCATACCTGTGTCAAAATAAATGCAATTAATCATTTTCACTTAAACTGCTTCTAAAATTAATTTTAGTGTCTAGCAGCATTTATGTCATGGACATCTGATGAACACAGTAAGGTTTTCAGAAGATAGTTTTATTTGTAAAGTGCTTGCGCCGCTCCTTATTAAAAGTAGCTAAAGGCCCAAGAAGAAAACAAAAAGACAATGACCCTACAGAAAAATGTAAATGTATATGTAATAAGATAGTAAACAGTACAAAGAATACTAAAATTTTAAAACAAATCACTGCATGGACTGCTCTAGAATAGTGAAAAGCAAGCAGAATAATCTTTCCTGTGATAGAGGACTGGGCAAGTTGGTTATTAGTTCAAAAAGAAAAATTAATCAGAGACATACCAAGAAATCGGTATGAGATAATTAGTGGTGAAGCAAAATAAAATGGAAAACTCCTGTTCTCATTTAAAAAAAAGATGTGACAGTTCCTGTGGAAGTCAACTCTGAGAAAGTGAATACTTTTATCCAGTTTTGAACTACAGAACCATTGCCACAAATGCAGAAGTGCACGAGACTAAGTATTTATAGGTTTATCAAGAATTTGCAGAACAGTGATAACAATTCTGAAATAAATTTAAACCCTTGGCTTCAAGATTGAAATAAGATCTAGTCAGCTACTGATTAGAGTGCAAAAACCCTCCTGCAACAGTTCTTATTCTTCTGAAGAATCAGACATTAACCAGAAGTTAAAGACGCTTCTAAATTATCAGATATTAGGTAACAGAACAAGATTAACCTTTACTGAGATCCCAAGTGGGATTTTGATGGTCTTTATCATTAGTGATACTGCTTTAAGTGGGCTGTCCCCTTATTCTCATATTACATCTTGTACTCCTCATAAATTGCTCATTTTTCTAAAAGTAAATATCTAAAACCTATGTCAACAAACAAGCAGTTGTTAAGATTTGCACTTGTTTGTATGCTTTAAGACAACCTCCTGAGCTTACAAAAACTGAAACATTATGCAGCTGGTTGAAGGAAGCTGAGTTTTTGAAAACAAAGTAAGATTGTATTTCAGCATCACTTCAGACATCAGGATACGCCTAGCACGAAGAGTCTTCAAACACTGAGGTATCTTAGAAAACTGTGCTTTTGCCCACTTAATTCACTTGACTATAATTAAGATGTAATAAAAGCTCATTAAATTGACATATATATTTGAGGAATAAAACTGAGGGCCCAAACATTTTCCCAGTACTGCAGGGCATTCGGAAATAATTTAGAAATAAGAATCTGTATTTAGAAAAAGGTGTAGAGAAGGCAAACCCTACCCGTGTACGCTGCAAGACCTACTGTACTGTCAGCTTTTGTAACCATGACTTTCTCTCTGACAGCGAAGGAAGGCCATCAGTTTAACATACGAACATCATGAATAGTTTTTAAAATGCAAATACTTATACACCTTATGGCAGTTTTTAAGAGTTTACAGCGAGTTTTCTCAGTAGGTGTGCCTCTCCCTTCCACACACACAGCTTTCTCAGCACAAGAAAGGTGGACCTGCGCAACTCAAAGTCACAGCGAGGTTTACAAGCACAGGGATCTCCCTCAGACTGAGCAATTCCAAGTTTCCTCACAGACTTTGTTCACGACTGCGGGCTTGGGCGGGAGTAACAGGGAAGAGACTTATTCGGAAGGGACAGGCCCCTTTCACCGCGAGGCTGAGGCAGGGCTGCCGCGGGGCACACCCGGGGGCTGCGGAGCCCCGCTGCCCGGCAAGGCGCCCTGGCCAAGCTCCTCCACACCCACACAGCAAGGCCTATCCGACA